>NW_027196460.1:0-90466 GCF_038502225.1 Cherax quadricarinatus
AAGGGTAGATCTCTTGACGTGCATGTTTTTAGAAAGTGAACAGATATATCAGATCATTTTTTAGTTGTAGATACTGAGGGAGTAATGGGGCGATGGATTACAAGGAGAAAGGCATAAGTGAGAGACAAGTTTATGTTTGTAAACTAAAGAAGGTAGTTAGGGTAAAATATAAGCAATTGTTGGCAGAAAGATGGGTTAGTTAGAGTGTAGGTAATAAGTAGAAGATTTAAGATGTATGGGGTAGATATAAGAATGCTGAGTTTGTGCGAAGCAAAAGTTTGTGGATATAGGAGAGTGGGAGAGAGATGGAAGAGGAGCAGTTACTGGAAGGATGAGGTAAAGAGTGCAGTAAGAGAGAAAATATTAACATTTAATAAATTATATAAGGAAGGGTACACAAAGAGCCCGAATATAGAAGCAAGAAACTTGGACCATAAACTAGTCACAAATAAGGGAGAAGGGAAGGGAGCCAGTATATATACTTAAAGGGGCAGCGGGACCGGGAGTAGTAGAACGAGAGGACATAGAGATACAATTGTAGAAGAAGTGGTAGAGTAGTAGAATAAGTAGTGCAGAAGTGGAAGAGTTGGCAATAGTAAAGGAGTATTGGTAATGACACGTGCGTTAAAGAGTGAAGTGTTAGTGAAGCAATGGTAGTGGAAGTAGTCGAAAAACGAGAAAAGAAAAAAAGTTGAGTCCCGGCCCTGCCCCTCTCTCGTTTATAAACTATCTTCCTTCCCTTCGCGCTTCTTTGTGACTAGTTAATGGTCCAAGTCGAGCCGAAAGGTCGTCTTAAATTTCATTTTCCTTTGTGGGGAAAAGTTGTGAATTGTTCCAGTCACAGTACCTTTTTATTTTTTATATAAGGAAGGTGGAGTATATGGAGAGTGAAAGAGAAAACAAATGAGTCGGTGAGATTCTATCAAAAAAATTTACTGAAAATAAGAAAAATTTTGGAGTGAGAATAATAAACTAAGAAAACCTTAGGAACGAATGTAGCTAACGATTAAAAACAGAAGAGGGAAATTAATAGATGGGAAGTTGGAGGAATTGAGGCGGGAATATTCTGAGGTGCTGTTTAATGTTGATGAGATGGAAGGAGTTATTAGTTAAAACGAAAGAGGGTAAAGCGGCTTGGATTGTTGAGATCAAGACATAAATATTAAAAGCAGGTGGGAATATAGTTTTGAACTAGTTGGTGCATTTTTTCAATAAATGTATGAAAGATGGGAATGTACCAAGGGATTGGCAGGTACTGTGCATACCTGAGTATACCTGGTAAGGTGCGTGGTGGAGCTATTACAGGAAGAATTAAGAGTAAGACGGAGAGCAGCATCGCAGATGAACCAAGGAGGATTTAGGAAAAGTACAAGATGAATAGACCAATGTTTATAATGAAACATATAGGGAAACAATATTTAGACAAGAGTAAGGAAGTTTATGTTGTATTTATGGATTTAGAAAAGACATATTATAGGGTGGATAGGGGAGCAACGTGGATGGTGTTGCAGGTTTAAGGAATATGGTAACTGAAAGCAGATAAGATTTTTATGAAGACAGCGAGGCACAGGTTAAGGTACGTAGGAGAGAGAGA
Source organism: Cherax quadricarinatus (assembly GCF_038502225.1). NCBI lineage: Eukaryota > Metazoa > Arthropoda > Malacostraca > Decapoda > Parastacidae > Cherax > Cherax quadricarinatus. Next base: position 1,595 of record NW_027196460.1, read on the forward strand.
GAGTATTTTCCAATAAAAGTAAGCATTAGCCAGGGATGCACATCACATATGTGTACAAGTAAATGCTACGAAAGGTGGGGACAAGTGTGGGATTAATATAGACACATGTTTCAGTTGGTGTTAGCCGATGACACTGGTGTTTCCGGGTGTTGCTGGAGAACACTTGCAAAGGTCTGTTGACGAATTTAGGAGTGTATATAAAAGAAGGAAATTAAAAGTTAATATAGGAAAGAGCAAGGTGATGAGCATAACAAACCAAAATAAAGATAGTGAAATATTGGATATCTAAGTGGAATGAAAAAGTATGAAGGGAAAGAATGTGCTCAGATACTCTGGAATGGGCTCATTGACCGACGGTTCAATGAAAGACGAAATGAACCAGAGAACTGATGAGGTGGAAAAAGGTGGACGGTGCATTGAGGTATCTATTAAGACAAAAAACATTACTTATGAAGGCATAAGGAAGAACTGTTTGAGAATGTAGTGGTACCAACACTCTTATCTGTGTGTGAAGCATGTTGCCGCAAGAGGAGGCTAGGGGTAATTGACATGTGTCTGAGGGCAATGTGTGGTGTAAACATTATGCAGATAATTCGTAATTTAGAGATTAGAAGCAGGTGCCGAATTATTGAGGTAATATGAACAATTAGAGAGGATGACAAATAAGATGACTTGGAGGGTCTGGGGTGGAGGGAAGGCTGGGTAGGGTCGCCTTATGAAAGGTTGAAGACAGGTGATAAAGTAAGTTTTGTTAAAAGCTTGAGGTGGAAGGTACAGTGCCTGCACTGTGAAAGAGCGGTGGGAATATCGCAGTTTGGAGAAGCATTTGAGATGTTGTATCTACGTGCTCCTCTTTCAAGACAGTGATGGAGTGAGTGATGGTGACAGCGTTCTTTTTCGTGTCACCCGGCCTTGTGTGAAACCGCCGATCTATTAAAAAAAATATCAATTGCAAGTCAATAGAATTTTAGAAGCGAGACTCACAAGAGAGGCTGAAAACGTGGAAGGCTTAGATGATGAAGGTGGTTAGGAACACTTTGTGCCAGCATGCTAAGATCATAATAATAGAAAGAATAAGATACAGGCAAACTTAGCTCTAGTATTTTCCACAAGTACATCTGGAGAGGGTTTCTGGGGTCAACGCCCCTGCGGCCCGGACTATGACCAGGATTCGCGGTGGATCAGGGCCTGATCAAAACAGCCTGTAACTGCTGGCCGCACATCAAATGACGTACGACTCACAGCCCGGCTGATCAGGTACTGATTTAAGGTCTACTGGTAATCCCCCTTATGAATGCTGGGGGAGGCAGTTGAACAGTCTTGGGCCCCTGACACTTATTGTCCCATCAAGGGAGGTTCCTTGACGCTTGTAAGGGTCTCTTGATCTAGGGAATTGGATCTGTGCTCCAGTTCCCTGAATTGAGCCTGAATGCCTTCCATCCCCCCACACAGACATTGTATAATCCTACGGGTTTAGATCTTCTCCTGCCAAGTCTCTTGCTGTCGTAGAGAGTGATTTTCGTGTACAAGTTTGATGCTAATCCCTCTGGGATTTCCCAAGTGTATATTATCATGTATCTTTCTCACCTGCATTCCTGGGAATACAAGTCAAGGAACTTCAACCGTTCCCAGTAATTTAGATGTTTTATTGTACTTACGTGTGCCGTAAGTTCTCTGTACATTCTCCAGTTCAGCAATTTCACCTGCTTTGAAAGGTGCCGTCAGTTTACGGCAATATTCCAGCCTAGAGAGAATAAGCGATTTGAAAAGAATTATCATGTGCTTGGCGTCCCTAGTTTTGACGGTTTTCGTTATCTATCCTCTCATTTTTCTAGCAGATGCGGTAGATACATTACTGTGATGTTTGAAGCTGAGATCCTCTAACATTCTCACTCCCAGGACCTTCACATATTTTCTCGCACTATTGTGTAGTTGGAATTTGTTTTATACTCTGTTATAGTTTTAATTTCTTTAAGTTTTCCATATCGGAGTAATTGAAATATCTCTTCATTGAACTTCATATTGTTTTCTGCGGCCAATTTAAAGATTTGGTTGATGTCCGCCTGGAATCATGCAGTGTCTTCGATGGATGACACTGTCATGCAAACTTGGGTGTCATCCGGAAAGGAAGACACGGTCTGTCATAAGAGAAATAGAATCTGAGAGTTTCTAGGATATGAACAATTATACAGTACTGAATATCGAATATCTTGTGGAAATAAATATTCAGGAAAGAATACCAGAGAAATGAGACTTGCAAGAGAAACGAGACTTCAGAAGAGAGGCGATAATCAGGAGAATAATAAAGCACATGGATTGAAGTGGCTTTTTAATCAGTAACCAGAATATGTATGGAGATAGCAACCTGTTGGAGTTTTATGAGAAAGTAACAGAAGTGAGAGTGGAGAAACAGAGAGAGTGGATTGCATATTCTTGGACTGCAAAATAGCATTTGATACTGCACCTCACAAAAGACTTAGGCAGAAGCTTGAGGAACAGACAGGAATAAAAGGAAGGGTAGTCTAGTGGATTGGAGTGTTATAACGGAGAAGCAAACAAAGATTGTCCGAGAAGATATTTCTGTAGAAAGACTGCCTAACTCAAAGAGATATAGACCAAAGGGTGAGTATATGCCTAGCACATCACCGATTTACTTAAGACAATGCACACTTGACTAATCTAAGAGAGTTCGATAATCACGATAAAATCATTTACGATGTTTGAGTACATAACACAAACATGGAACCCACACCTTATAAAGTTTATTAAAAACTAAAGAGAGTGCAAAAAAATCAGTCAACATGTGCATTATTTCACATTATGTAGTACAGTATACACATAAAATATTACTGAACTACGTATTTCTTAGCGGTTAATTTTAAATAAACTTAATTATTGTTAGTTCATCATTTTGTATCCAACTTATCCTATATTTTAGTATAATTAATTACTTCTATATTTTAGTATAATTAGTTTCACATTTTAGTGAAATTAATTAGTTCTATATTTTAGTATAATTAAAGAATTTATAACAATAAAGTGCTGGGAAATGTTATGAGAAGTGATATTCCTGATATGAGTCCGTGGTAATAAAAAAACACAGAATATATGTGCAACATATATGTAATATTATGTTGCACATATATGTTGCACGTACATGTAATATTATGGTTAACCACTGAGAGTGGTTAACCCCCCCAAAATTTCGAAGTATTTGTTGACTATCTTAAGGTTAAAAAAGCTATTGGTAACTGGCAACCATGTAACTATAGCGTTTGGTGGCTCGATATTTTGAAATCAACTTATTCAAGGCATTATATGTCTATAATATTAAAAAAAATCATAAATTATGTTTCAAACAGAAGCTGAAAAGGTTTGAAAACTGATATTCTTGTTTTAGATGTATGTAAATTTATAAAATACAGCATTCTAATTGATCATTGTTTTCAGGCACCTAGCTTGTAATACAACACCTAGCTTGTAATACAACACCTAGCTTGTAATACAACACCTAGCTTGTAATACAACACCTAGCTTGTAATACAACACCTAGCTTGTAATACAACACCTAGCTTGTAATACAACACCTAGCTTGTAATACAACACCTACAACACCTAGCTTGTAATACAACACCTAGCTTGTAATACAACACCTAGCTTGTAATACAACACCTAGCTTGTAATACAACACCTAGCTTGTAATACAACACCTAGCTTGTAATACAACACCTAGCTTGTAATACAACACCTAGCTTGTAATACAACACCTAGCTTGTAATACAACACCTAGCTTATAATACAACACCTAGCTTGTAATACAACAACATTACGGTTAAGCAAAAACTTGTAAAAAATGGCATTTTACAAAGTTGCAGTGTGACTTTGTAAATGGTCCAAGTTGGACCGAAACGTCGTCATCAGCTCCTCTCTCCTACGTGCTGGTTATTTGTGTATTGTTCGTCACGGTATCGTGTTTCATGTTCTTTATATTACATGTGTGTGGAGCATTGTGTGTGTGTGTGTGTGTGTGTGTGTGTGTGTGTGTGTGTACTCACCTATTTGTACTCACCTATTTGTGGTTGCAGGGGTCGAGTCACAGCTCCTGGCCCCGCCTCTTCGCTGATTGCTACTAGGTCCTCTCTCTCCCTGCCCCATGAGCTCTATCATACCTCGCCTTAAAACTATGTATGGTTCCCGCCTCCACTACGTCACTTTCTAGGCTATTCCACGGCCTGACTACTCTATGACTGAAGAAATACTTCCTAACATCCCTTTGATTCATCTGAGTCTTCAACTTCCAATTGTGACCTCTTGTGTCTGTGTCCCTTCTCTGGAACATCCCGTCTTTGTCCACCTTGTCTATTCCGCGCAGTATTTTATATGTCGTTATCATGTCTCCCCTGACCCTCCTGTCCTCCAGTGTCGTCAGGCCGATTTCCCTCAACCTTTCTTCGTAGGACAATCCCCGTAGCTCTGGGACTAGTCTTGTTGCAAACCTTTGCACTTTCTCTAATTTCTTGACGTGCTTGACTAGGTGTGGATTCCAAACTGGTGCTGCATACTCCAGTATGGGCCTGACGTAAATGGTATACAGAGTCTTAAACGAATCCTTACTGAGGTATCGGAACGCTATCCGTAGGTTTGCCAGGCGCCCGTATGCTGCAGCAGTTATCTGATTGATGTGCGCCTCAGGAGATATGCTCGGTGTTATACTCACCCCCAGATCTTTTTCCTTGAGTGAGGTTTGCAGTCTTTGGCCATCTAAACTATATTGTGTCTGCGGTCTTCTTTGCCCTTCCCCAATCTTCATGACTTTGCATTTGGCAGGGTTAAATTCAAGGAGCCAGTTGCTGGACCAGGCTTGTAGCCTGTCCAGGTCTCTTTGTAGTCCTGCCTGATCCTCATCCGATTTGATTCTTCTCATTAACTTCGCATCATCTGCAAACAAGGACACTTCTGAGTCTATCCCTTCCGTTATGTCGTTCACATATACCAAGAACAGCACAGGTCCTAGGACTGACCCCTGTGGAACCCCGCTTGTCACAGGCGCCCACTCTGACACCTCGTCGCGTACCATGACTCGTTGTTGCCTCCCTGTCAGGTATTCTCTGATCCATTGCAGTGCCTTTCCTGTTATGTGTTATGTGTGTTATGTGTGTGTGTGTGTGTGTGCGTGTGTGTGTGTGTGCGTGCGCGTGTGTGTGTGTGTGTGTATGTGTACGCACCTAGTTGTACTCACCTAGTTGAGATTGCAGGGGTCGAGTCCAATCTCCTGGTCCCGCCTCTTCACTGGTCGCTACTAGGTCACTCTCCCTGAACAATAAGCTTTATCGTACCTCTGCTTAAAGCTATGTATGAATCCTGCCTCCACTACATCGCTTCCCAAACTATTCCACTTCCTGACTACTATGTGGCTGAAGAAATACTTCCTAACATCCCTGTGATTCATCTGTGTCTTTAGCTTCCAACTGTGTCCCCTTGTTGCTGTGTCCCATCTCTGGAACATCCTGTCTTTGTGTGTGTGTGTGTGTGTGTGTACTCACCTATTTGTACTCACCTATTTGTGGTTGCAGGGGTCGAGTCACAGCTCCTGGCCCCGCCTCTTCGCTGATTGCTACTAGGTCCTCTCTCTCCCTGCCCCATGAGCTTTATCATACCTCGCCTTAAAACTATGTATGGTTCCTGCCTCCACTACATCACTTTCTAGGCTATTCCATGGCCTGACTACTCTATGACTGAAGAAATACTTCCTAACATCCCTTTGATTCATCTGAGTCTTCAACTTCCAATTGTGACCTCTTGTGTCTGTGTCCCATCTCTGGAACATCCCGTCTTTGTCCACCTTGTCTATTCCGCGCAGTATTTTATATGTCGTTATCATGTCTCCCCTGACCCTCCTGGCCTCCAGTGTCGTCAGGCCGATTTCCCTCAACCTTTCTTCGTAGGACAATCCCCGTAGCTCTGGGACTAGTCTTGTTGCAAACCTTTGCACTTTCTCTAATTTCTTGACGTGCTTGACTAGGTGTGGATTCCAAACTGGTGCTGCATACTCCAGTATGGGCCTGACGTAGATGGTATACAGAGTCTTGAACGAATCCTTACTGAGGTATCGGAACGCTATCCGTAGGTTTGCCAGGCGCCCGTATGCTGCAGCAGTTATCTGATTGATGTGCGCCTCAGGAGATATGCTCGGTGTTATACTCACCCCCAGATCTTTTTCCTTGAGTGAGGTTTGCAGTCTTTGGCCATCTAAACTATATTGTGTCTGCGGTCTTCTTTGCCCTTCCCCAATCTTCATGACTTTGCATTTGGCAGGGTTAAATTCAAGGAGCCAGTTACTGGACCAGGCTTGTAGCCTGTCCAGGTCTCTTTGTAGTCCTGCCTGATCCTCGATCGATTTGATTCTTCTCATTAACTTCACATCATCTGCAAACAAGGACACTTCTGAGTCCATCCCTTCCGTTATGTCGTTCACATATACCAAGAACAGCACAGGTCCTAGGACTGACCCCTGTGGAACCCCGCTTGTCACAGGCGCCCACTCTGACACCTCGTCGCGTACCATGACTCGTTGTTGCCTCCCTGTCAAGTATTCTCTGATCCATTGCAGTGCCTTTCCTGTTATGTGTGCCTGGTCCTCTAGCTTTTGCAGTAACCTCTTGTGAGGAACTGTGTCGAAGGCCTTCTTGCAGTCCAAAAAAATGCAGTCGATCCACCCCTCTCTCTCTTGTCTTACTTCTGTCACCTTGTCATAAAACTCCAGTAGGTTTGTGACACAGGATTTTCCTTCCCTGAAACCGTGCTGGTTGTCAATTATACACTTGTTTCTTTCCAGGTGCTCCACCACTCTCCTCCTGATGATCTTCTCCATGATTTTGCATACTATACACGTTAGTGATACAGGTCTGTAGTTTAGTGCCTCATGTCTGTCTCCCTTTTTAAAAATTGGGACTACATTTGCCATCTTCCATACCTCAGGGAGTTGCCCAGTTTCAAATGATGTGTTGAAGATCTTTGTTAATGGTACACACAATATCTCTGCTCCCTCTTTAAGGACCCATGGAGAGATGTTGTCTGGTCCCACCGCCTTTGAGGTGTCAAGTTCGCATAGCAGCTTCTTCACCTCCTCCTTGGTTATATGTACCTCATCCAGCACTTGCTGGTGTGCCCCCCAGTTCTGATTTCTGGAGTCCTACTGGTTTCCACTGTAAATACTTCTTTAAATCTCTGTGTTGAGCTCCTGACATACCTCTCGGTCGTTTCTTGTGTCTCCCCATCACCCTTCCTCAGTCTGATTACCTGGTCCTTGACTGTTGTTTTCCTCCTGATGTGGCTGTACAACAGCTTCGGGTCAGTCTTTACTTTTGATGCTATGTCATTTTCATATTGTCTTTGGGCCTCCCTTCTTATCTGTGCATAGTCGTTTCAGGCTCTACGACTGTTCTCCTTATTCTCCTGGGTCCTTTGCCTTCTATATTTCTTCCATTACCTAGCACACTTGGTTTTTGCCTCCCTGCACCTTTGGGTAAACCATGGTGTATGTACAACCTAGGATTTCAAATGGCCTGTTATCCCAGGTGTAATGGGAGCAAATAAACACAGTAGAAAAAGTTTAGACTTATATTATCCTTCACCAATTATAACAGCAATATGTACACTATGTACAGTGATAAATATAGTGCACTCCACGGTAAGCAAGGCAGAAATAGAAGCCACAAGATAGCAGACCGTGCTTCAACCAGCTCTAGAGTGGGAATGACAAGGGCAGACAGGAGAGCGGTATCCACATAACCTCTGCGATTGTCAATCCCACCTTCTTATTGGCTAGAACCTGGTCACTAGTTGAACGATGGGGCCCCATCATCAACTCTTAGCAACCTGGTTCGCTGGTTGGGGGAGATAGCCTGTAAATGAGGGTGTGTCCATGCGCCGAATAAAGGTTACGTACTCTTTGCATGCCACACCCCCACCCCCGAGAAGGCTCAGGATTAGGCTGCCACCTCCCAGTGGTAACCGTGCCGCCATGGCACAAAATAATGGGACCGCCTATCCTCTCCACCATCCAACTCTTAGATAGAGCTCAGCTTTCCTAGTGACCAAAAGCCAAACCCTAAACTCAGAGTGAGACAGCAGTCAGATAGGCCAACATAGGTCCAAGATACAAGCGGACGGTAGCCCGTATCCCCTCACTAAAAAAAACCCCCACATCAGGGGATAAAAAAAAGAGCTTGAAAGGGGGGTTACCACAAATACATCCTAACCTAAATAAAATATTAAACTAGACTCTTGACAAAGAGTCTGCCAACACATTTTCTTTGCCGGCAATATATTTGATTTTGAAGTTGTAGGGCTGCAGCCTGAGCGTCCAACGCATAAGCCTTGTGTTGTGATTCTTCATGGCTTGGAGATAGACTAACGGGTTGTGATCACTGTAGACTGTGACCACCTGCGATGTCTGGCCCACATAAACATCGAAATGCTCCAAAGCCATTACCAGCGCGAGGGCTTCTTTTTCAATGGTAGAGTAAGCTCTCTGATGTGGCTGGAACTTAGCTGAAAAGTATGCGATTGGCTGCAGCTCCTTGTTCCCGATTTGTAATAGTACCGCCCCAACCCCAGACTCACAAGCATCAACCTGTAATGAAAAAGGTTTGGAGAAGTCTGGAGACAGGAGAATGGGTGCAGAGCACAATAATCTTTTTGCTTTATTAAAAGCAGTGTTACAATCTGACGTCCAATTAAAGGGAACTTTATGACTGGTAAGAGAGGTAAGAGGGGCTACAATATCTGAGAAATTCTTACAGAATCTTCTGTAAAATCCTATCATGCCTAGGAAACGTTGAAGAGATTTCCTATCATGAGGAACTGGATAATCTTTAATCGAAAGAACTTTAGCAAGTTTAGGTGCAACATTACCACTACCTACTTCATGGCCTAGAAAAGTGATAGTGGCCTGGCCAAAGGAAGATTTAGATAAATTAACTGTTAATTGGGAATTCTTAAAGGTCTCAAACAGAGCTTTAAGTCTAAGTAGGTGTTGATCCCAAGTATCAGACACCACAACAATATCATCTAGGTATGCTGCCGTGCCTTCAAGTCCTTTAATAGCCTGATGGATGAGTTTCTGGAATGAAGAGGGGGAATTTTTCATTCCGAAGGGGGTAACTGTATACTGATAATGACCTCCTGGAATTACGAAGGCAGAGATTTCCTTCGCCTTATCTGTCAAAGGTACCTGATAGTAACCTTTAAGGAGATCTAATTTGGACACAAAAGTAGCCTTACCCACAAAGTCAATTACGTCATCCAGACGAGGAAGAGGGTAAGCATCTGTAATTGTGACCTCGTTCACTTTACGGTAGTCTGTGCACATACGAAACCCTCCATCAGCCTTTTTTACTAGGATGCACGGTGAAGCCCATGGACTAGATGACTCCTCCACTAAACCATGTTCTAACAAGAAGTCTACTTCCTGCTGAAGTAGCCTTTGCTTTTCAGGATTAGCTCTGTAGGGGGAGAGTTTAATTGGTTTAGATTTTCCCACATCTACATCATGGTAACCTAACGTACATTTTTTCGGCACATCCGAAAAAATATTAGGATATGACTGTAGAAGCTCAGTTAAATTGGTTGCTTGTATTTCAGATAATCCATCCATTAACGGGCTAGGATCCTTGAGGAGGACAGAATTTGAAAGTTTAGTATTAATTTCAGAGATAGAGTGCAAAGAGTCAGAGTCGTCCTCAGAGGTAGAGGACAGAGTCATTACTGGGACTTTATCTGGTGTATGAAAGGCCTTGATTTGATTAATGTGGTAAGTTTTTGTTTTTGAGGTCTTATCAATGGGAGCTACCACATAATTTAAATCAGATAATCTACTTACTATCTGCATAGGTCCCGTAAATCTAGCTTTCAAGGTGTGGCCAGGTATAGGTTCCTGCACCAACACCTTGTCTCCTGGATGGAAGGAGCGGAATTGTGCACTTCTGTCATACCTCTGTTTCATCTTACTTTGAGCTGTCTTTAGGTTAGCCGTGGCTAACTCACGTGCCACCTGCAACCTTGAAGACGGGTTGTAGAGTGCTGAGCTTACGTCTTCTCCCATCCATCCTTCTTTGAGCACCCGAAGAGGACCTCGTACATTGTGCCCAAAGATCAGCTCAAACGGACTATACCCTGTAGACTCTTGCACCGTCTCTCGTACTGAGAACAGCAACAACGGTAGAGATTCATCCCAATCTGTCGGAAAGTGCATGCAAAAACTTCTCATCATTGTTTTTAATGTTTGGTGGAATCTTTCCAAGGCGCCTTGGGACTGAGGGTGATAGGCAGTGGATAAGTTGTGAATTATCCCTAACCTAGTTAATACTTCCCTAAATGCTTTGGCAGTGAAGTTAGTACCTTGATCACTTTGTATAGTTTTAGGAATGCCAAAACAAGAAATGAATTTTGTTAAAGCTTTGAGAATAGCTTTAGTATTGATACTACGCATTGGGATCGCTTCAGGATATCTGGTTACTTTATCCATAATTGTAAATAAATACTGATTTCCAGACTTTGACTTAGGTAGTGGACCTACACAATCTATAATTAAATCTGCAAAAGGTTCTCCATCAGCAGGTATGGGTTGGAGAGGTGCAGGTTTAATGGAATGTCCAGGTTTTCCAACTTGCTGACATTCTCGGCAACACCTAATATGATTCTTCACATCTTTCTTTAATGTTGGCCAATAAAATTCTTTTGTGATTCTATACAAGGTTTTTGTAATTCCTAAGTGACCTCCTGATGACGTATTATGAGCTATATTTAATATCTGAGGTCTATACTTGGTTGGAACCACTAACCTGTCGTATAATTGCCGGCCCTCTATCTCCTTACCAGTCTCAGTGCATACCAAATAATCATTTTTAACTTCATACTTGACTGGATGACCCAAAGAGGATTTACCCATGGCTGCCTCAAAAGCGAATTTTAAAGAAGGGTCCTTTCGTTGTTCCTCCCGGAAGGACAGTCCCTCGGGCATGGAAACAGAGACATCTGGCAATCCTGCAACCTGGGAATAGGAAGGCTTGATCGGGGTCTGTTCACTTGATTTACGAGACTCCGGCCGGTGTGTCTCATAAAACAACGTGGCTATTCCGAGATCGGAGTCGTCCAAGGATAGGTCAACATTCTCCCCAGACAACCCTTGGGATGTTGCCCGAGTTATGGCCAACACTGGAGAAGCATTAATCATTATAGGTTCAGGACACGAAGTAACAGTAGTAATGTTATTACCCAGTAATAACATGGCATTTTTCATGGGAAATCCTTTTGAGATACCTACAGTCAAGTACCCAGTGTAATATTTGCACTGTACATAAATTTTATGCAAAGGAACTGAATATATAGCTCCTCCGTAAGCTTCCAATAAAACTGAGGAATTCAAGGAAGTATTCTCTGAAAGGGGTAATATTCCTTCTCTGACAAGTGAGCAATATGCTCCAGTATCTCTAAAGGTATTTACTTTAGTTGGTTCTGAGTTTTCCTGAAGGGAAATAAGACTTTCGCAATAATAAGGGGCCATACCTTTTTCTACTTCTCTAGGGGACATGTTACTAGGGATATTAGAGATTTTCCCGATGGGTTGAGGTTTTTGGGGGCAGTTGGAACTGATGTGACCTACTTTATTACACCTGAAGCAGACGACAGGCTTGCCCTTTACTCCCTGATGACGTTGCAAGTGGTGTCGTTCTGGCTGGTGCCTCTCTGGATATTGTTGTCGAGATGCTCCATAAGTAGTTTGCCTCTCCGCAGGGGGACCATATGTTGAGAAGCGTGGCTCACCAGGTGACTTGGTTGGATGACGTAGACGCTCTCCCTCCGGCTGGCACTTCATTCTCCAATGTTGTCGATCTCTGCTCACGCCAGACTGTTGAAAAGAGAGACGGGACCGCTCGGACAAGGAGCGGTTCGTTTCGAAGGTATCAGCCAACCTGGCCGCCTCCAATGCAGTGGTTAAGTCACGATCCTGCAGAAAGACACGAACCTCTGGTCCCACAGACTCCAGCAGGTTATCAATCAGAATAAGCTGCACCAGCTCCTCAAAGTTAGAGACACCACTCGCTTTATACCAGCTGGTAAAAGCTTTGGTTTGCTGTCTCACAAAGTCCACCAGGGATTGACCAAGCTGCCGCCTGTTCAATTTGAAGGTCTTACGATATTTAGCTGGGATACATGTATATGCTCCCAACACTGTGGTCTTCACTACTTGATAATCAGAGAATTCAGCGTCAGTTAATACCGACGTAAATTCCTGTGCCTTACCCAATAATGCTGTATGAACCAACGCTGCCCAGTGCTGTTCCGGCCACCTCAAGGCTCGAGCCTGATTTTCGAAGCTTTCGAAAAATTGCTCTGGTTCGGCCTCATTGAAGCGGGGAACAAGCTGTACTGCTTTTTGTAAACTGAAATCGTTTACAGAATGCGAAAACTGCCTCCTTTCTCTTTCCCTATCAAATTCTTCCCTTGCGAATGCTCTCTGTTCCCTAGTTTGCTCAAGATTGATTTTTGCCAGCTCAAGTGCCAACGACGCTGATTCACCCTGAGACAACCCAGCTGCACTATACTGACCATTTTGCTCCGTAGGTGTATCATCTTCCTCCTGCGAGAACATAGTAGTTTTTTCCCTAGCTCCCGTAGAGGGAGGAGTTTGATGTGCCATCTCTTCTTCAATAAGTATGTCAGCAATAAGTGAACGCAGTTGCGCAGCTGTAAGAGTGCGTTTATAGGGAATGCCAATGGAACGAGCAATTTGCCAACAACGCTGTAGGGACAATTTAGGTAGGTTATGCAAAGTATATGCCGACACCAGGCGTCTGACTCGTCTAGGTGGCATAAGTTATTCGCTATGCACAGTACGAATACCCCAACGTAACACGTTAATTTGCAGAACACGCTTAGCTATGCACAGTACGATTGCAGAATACGCATACAAGCAAAGCCGACTGCACACAAGATTGACCGTAGCGAAGCGAGCACACTGAACAAGCTAGTAGCGAGCTGTTGAACGATCACACAATAGCAAGGCTGATCATAAGCAACTGACACGCAAAATTTGTAAAGCGAAGCGAAACAGCAAGCTACACAATGTTCCTGCTACAAGCTTCACCCTAAGCTCAACCGTTTCTCTAAGTCCAGCTCTCGGACAGGCTACCCATATTACAACCTAGGATTTCAAATGGCCTGTTATCCCAGGTGTAATGGGAGCAAATAAACACAGTAGAAAAAGTTTAGACTTATATTATCCTTCACCAATTATAACAGCAATATGTACACTATGTACAGTGATAAATATAGTGCACTCCACGGTAAGCAAGGCAGAAATAGAAGCCACAAGATAGCAGACCGTGCTTCAACCAGCTCTAGAATGGGAATGACAAGGGCAGACAGGAGAGCGGTATCCACATAACCTCTGCGATTGTCAATCCCACCTTCTTATTGGCTAGAACCTGGTCACTAGTTGAACGATGGGGCCCCATCATCAACTCTTAGCAACCTGGTTCGCTGGTTGGGGGAGATAGCCTGTAAATGAGGGTGTGTCCATGCGCCGAATAAAGGTTACGTACTCTTTGCATGCCACAGTGTGTGTGTGTGTGTGTGTGTGTGTGTGTGTGTGTGTGTGTGTGTCATCGCTTCCCAAACTATTTCACTTCCTGACTACTCTGTGACTGAAGAAATACTTCCTAATACCCCTGTGATTCATCTGTGTCTTCAACGTCCAACTGTCCCCTTGTTGCTGTGTCCCATCTCTGGAACATCCTGTCTTTGTCCACCTTGTCAATTCCTCTCAGTATTTTATATGTCGTTATCATGTCCCCCACTCCTGTCCTCCAGTGTCGTCATGTCGATTTCCCTTAACTTCTCTTCGTAGGACATACCCCTTAGCTCTGGAACTAGTCTTGTTGCAAACCTTTGCACTTTCCAAACTGGCGCCGCATACTCCAATATTGGCCTAACGTACCCAGTGTACAGGATCCTGAAGGATTCCTTATTAAGATGTCGGAATGCTGTCCTTAGGTTTGCTAGGTGCCCATATACTGCAGCAGTTATTTGGTTGATGTGCGCTTCAGGAGATGTGCTCGGTGTTATACTCACCCCAAGATCTTTTTCCTTGAGTGAGGTTTGTAGTCTCTGGCCCCCTAGACTATACTCTGTCTGCGGTCTTCTTTGCCCTTCCCCAATCTTCATGACTTTGCACTTGGTGGGGTTGAACTCCAGGACTCCTCTTCATGTGGCTGTACAGCAGCTTCGGGTCATAGTTGCTTTCACTGCTGTCATTCTCGTATTGTCTTAGGGCCTTCCCTCTTACCTGTGCATATTAATTTCTTGGTCTTCGACTGCTCTCCCTTTTCTCCTGGGTCCTTTGCTTTCTATAGTTCTTCCATACCCTAGCACACTTGGTTTTGGCCTCTCTGCGCCTTTAGGTGAACCACGGGCTCATCCTGGCTTTTTCGTTATTACTGTTACCCTTATAAACCTCTCCTCAGCTACCTTGCATATTGTTCTCACATATTCCATCATCTCGTTTACTGACTTTCCTGCCAGCTCTCTGTCCCACTGAATCTCTTGCATGAAGTTCTTCATGAATGCGTAGTCCCCTTTCTTGTAGTTTGGCTTCACTCGTCAGGCCCTTCCTGCTTCCCATTCCACTTGTAACTCTACCACGTATTCGAAACTCAGAAACACATGATCACTAACCCCAATGGATCTTTCATATGTGATGTCCTCAATATTTGCACTACTCAAAGTAAATACTAGGTCCAGTCTTGCTCGCTCGTCCTCTCCCCTTTCTCTGGTAGTGTCTCTTACGTGCTGGTACATGAGGCTTTCCAGTACAACCTCCATCATCTTAGGCCTCCACGTTTCTTGTCCCCCATGTGGCTCCAAGTTCTCTCAATCGATTTCCTAGTGGTTGAAGTCACCCATGATCAATATCTTTACCTTGTTCGCTTAAGCCCTTCTTGCCACCTTGGACAGTGTGTCAAACATCGCTCAATTACTCACATCATATTCTTGACTTGGCCTCCTCCTGTTCTGTGGTGAGTTATACTTCACTGCAATTACCACCTTGGGACCTCCAGACTGAATTGCTCCCATTATGTAGTCTCTTGCTTCTCCTGTCACTTTTCTCCAGCTCATCAAAATCCCATCGGTTTTTGATCAGCAGTACTACTAATCTACCCCCTCTGTTCCCTCTGTCTTTCCTCAGGATCTGATATCTCATTGGAAAGATGGCATCTGTTATCTTCCTTGTGAGCATGGCTTCTGTGAGGGCTATAATGTCCGGTGATGCCTCTTTGATTCTTTCGTGCCACTCCTCCCACTTATTCGTTATTCCATCAGCATTGGTGTACCATACCTCCAGTTTCCTCTCCAACACTGTATTTTGGGGTGGTCTGTGATGGTGGGGGACCTGGCAGTGTGCTGCAGGATTCTACAGCGTAGTGTGGGGTGGGGGCTGTAAGTGTGGGCTGTGGTCTGTGTTGGGATACCGTATTTGGTTGTAGGGTTCTAATGGTGGTTCTCTGTGTGCTTGCTCTTGTTGCTCTGCCCTGCTCTGGTTGTCCTCTGCTGATTCTGTCCTTGTCTCTCTTCCTAGTTCCTTTCGCCTTTGTGTCCTCTCCCTCAGTTGCTGTCATTCTGGTTTTGTTTTGTCTCTGTCTAGGAACACCCTCTTGTGTGCTGACGATTCCTTCAGCCGTGGTTTCTCTTGGAGGATGCTGTTTCACACTGTTTCTGTCATGAAAATCAGCTAGACCGGCCGTTTTCTCCCCTTCAAGTACCCTCGTATTCTCTGAAAATATACTATCTTTGACATACCCTCTTCGCCTATTTCTTTGATGTTTTCAATCTTCTGTCTTCCTCCTGCCTCCTGTGCACTTCAGGAGATATGCTCATTATTATGCACACTCCAAGATCCCTTTCCCTGAGTGAGGTTTGTAGTTTTCGGGCCCCTTAGACTGTATTCTGTCTGTGGTTTTCTTTGCCTTTTTCCGATCATCATGACTTTGCACTTCGCTTGAAGGAATCTGTGTCCTGCCCATTCCAAAAGTGATATTTGACCCGTACATGTTTAGCGGTTACTTCAGATAACAATATAACAGTTGTAAACGGCATCAATTTTTACCTGCTGATGCATCACATGCAATGGATGAATTTTTTTGTTGGGTATAAGTTGTGTGGATGTAAATTGTGTTGGATTCTGTGCAGTAACCTCAGAATGCATTTTCTGGTCATCTAGAAACTCTTAATATTGATGTGTATTTAAGGATGAAAACTTTGCCTTGATTTTAAATTGTGTCGGCTTTTAAGGCTTTTAATGGGCCAGTTTTAACACTGAAATTGGTTCTTTGAAATATCGAAAAAATGTCTAATATTGTCAGTAAAAATGAAAGTCAGTGTTTGATTTTATTGGGTTATGCTATTGTAAATTTACTTACAGTAATGTACCTTGAGGACCTCCATATAATATGTCTGTTTTAGAGAACCTTGTGAAAAAAATGTATATTAGGTACCAAAAACTAAAATGAAGTTTACTTACAGTAGTTAATCACTGGTCATTCGTACTTAGAGAACATATTGGCTTCATATTTGCCTGGCATAGTCGAAATTTGCTTCTTATGGAAGAATTTGGATATTTGTAATAATGCTTTTCAAGGCTGATAACTTTATCGAACAACTGTGCAGCTTCAAGCTTAATGTAGATGGGTATTTTAGGATATTGTTCTTTTAGGAAAACTGGAATTAGATATAAGTTCCATATGAACTAATTTCTTAAATATTTCTAACATTTCTAATTTCTTAAAAATTTCTAATGTTTCTAATTTCTTAAGTATTTCTAATATTTCTGTTTTCTTAAATATTTCTAATATTTCTAATTTCATAAATATTTATAATTTCTTAAATATTTCTAATATTTATAATTTCTTAAATATTTCTAATATTTCTAATTTCTTAAATATTTCTAATTTCTTAAATGTTTCTAATATTTCTAATTTCTTAAATATTTCTAATTTCTTAAATATTTCTAATATTTCTAATTTCTTAAATATTTCTAATATTTCTAATTTCTTAAATATTTCTAATATTTCTAATTTCTTAAATATTTCTAATATTTCTAATTTCTTAAATATTTCTAACATTTCTAATTTCTTAAATATTTCTAATATTTATAATTTCTTAAATATTTCTAATATTTATAATTTCTTAAATATTTCTAATATTTCTAATTTCTTAAATATTTCTCATATTTCTAATTTCTTAAATATTTAAGAAATTTGAATATTAATTTTCATATGATGCTTTGTGAATGTCTCCTTTAATGCCTTTCAAATCTTCTTTGCTAATAATTAACTGCACTCTATACTTATGCCAACGTTCTGAACTTTTCAATTCACGTACATTACGTAAAGAGGACTGGGGTATTGCAGTTCTGGAATACCTTCCTCGGATCTCGCTGCAACCTTAATGTATTATGGAGAACCTCACATTAATGTCTGCGCATTTTATTTCATATTAACGGCGACGTAGTTTATTGTCATTTCTTCCCATGCACTACTGAAACACTTTCCAGAAACATATGTATTCGGAATTCATGATAAGATATTTCTCAGATAATTTTTCTAGTTTGAATGCTTATTTAATAATACCATTAATATTCTTAATCCCTAACGTAAATATTCGCTGTTGCCTAGACATCTACCTGCAATATAAAGACTCCCTAATACGGCCAAATTCTTCTGTAAACTAATAATAAACTAGGTTATGCAGTGTTTTCTCTCATCCTGCGCTGGATAACCACGAATATGTCATCTGCTTATAAATTATTTCACAAGTTCCTTGAGTACATGATGCATCTGAAAGCGCATGTCTCTCACGTTTCCTAACCTGATTAAATATTTCACAGGCATTTACCTCGTATAAATTTACTAAAAGCTTCCATCATGCCTTCTTCGACCAACTCTTTCAGCGTTGCTCCCAAATCAATGAAACCTAATTATTCATTCTTGGTTTTTCTGGTAATCTGTCAGCCGTCTTTCTAGTGGCAAAAATTCCGGCCACAGCAGCTTGCTCGCCCATCACTCATACGTTTTCATCTTTCACTTTACCACTTGTAATCTTTCTTGCGTTGATTACACAAGACATGCAATAAAACTTCGAGGCCAACCACACGTACCAAGATGTATTCGTTTGTTTAGTTCCTGATTCAGTAGGCTTATATTCATTGTTACTCGAATGTAATTTGAATTATTCATTCGTTTACCCGAAGTAAACGAGTCTTGTGTGCCTACATATTAATAAGAACAACACTGAAATATCAAAAGTACCGCATATTTATCCTCTCATGTTATAGAATATAATCCATTCTGCCTTGTCTTATTACCCATTGCCTCTGACTGATTGACTGACTGACTGACTGACTGTCTCTGTATTTCTGTCTGTCTATATCTCTATCTCCGTCTGTCTGTATCTCCGTTTGTCTCTATCTCTGTCTGTCTCTCTCTCTTCAGCCCCTCCCTCAACAACATGTACGTTATCTCAGGTAAACTGTGTACAGGTGTTTCACCAACACATTGTTGTTTCTCGTATTCAGTTACTCCAAGATTATTTCTCAACAGTCTTCCAGTAATTGTAAGATTCAGAGTCATTTACAATTATTTCGAAAACTTCCAAATACTCAAGTAAAAATTAAAATTAGTTATTTGATCAGAGAAATAGCAGATTACAGCTACCTGATACTTTTTTATTTTCTTCAATAACTTCATATTTTACTAATATTAAAATCATTGTTAAATGTTTTAATAAGCCAACGTTTACCTTAATTTTCATAAATGTTTTTAATTGCATTGTCAGTCGGAACCAAACAGATGAAAAATATTTGCATAATATTTGCTAAACTAAATCTCCTATTTTCATAAGTGGAAGATTTCTGTTCGCCTCCAGCTGGAGATGAACAAAAATAGGTGGGACCAGTTTTATGTAATTTACTCAAGTATCAGCTTGACAACGGTCAGCTACAATTACTTTTAAACTTAAAAATTCAATTACAAACACAATTACTGAAACAATGTAAGAAATTATTACAATCTGCTTTACTTAAAATAACAGTTACTCCAGTTTTTAGGGTCAGCCAAGTACATTCAGTATTTCTCCTAGACACTGCGTTTATTACCAAAGCAGAATTGCCTCACACACTTGCTCCCTCAGTGTGAATGTTTTGTCTCTCACATACTGTGCTGTTTCCCACAGAGACATTTCTTTCCCGTACACACTGTTGTCTTCCACACACACACACACACACACACACACACACACACACACACACACACACACACACACACACACACACACACACTTCCTGCGGGAGGTCCAGTGGGACAGAGAACTGGCAGGAAAGCCAGTAAATGAAATGATGGAATATTTATTTATTATTATTATCACACTGGCCGATTCCCATCAAGGCAGGGTGGCCCGAAAAAGAAAAACTTTCACCATCATTCACTCCATCACTGTCTTGCCAGAAGGGTGCTTTACACTACAGTTTTTAAACTGCAACATTAACACCCCTCCTTCAGAGTGCAGGCACTGTACTTCCCATCTCCAGGACTCAAGTCCGGCCTGCCGGTTTCCCTGAATCCCTTCATAATGTTACTTTGCTCACACTCCAACAGCATGTCAAGTATTAAAAACCATTTGTCTCCATTCACTCCTAACAAACACGCTCACGCATGCCTGCTGGAAGTCCAAGCCCCTCGCACACAAAACCTCCTTTACCCCCTCCCTCCAACCTTTCCTAGGCCGACCCCTACCCCGCCTTCCTTCCACTACAGACTGATACACTCTTGAAGTCATTCTGTTTCGCTCCATTCTCTCTACATGTCCGAACCACCTCAACAACCCTTCCTCAGCCCTCTGGACAACAGTTTTGGTAATCCCGCACCTCCTCCTAACTTCCAAACTACGAATTCTCTGCATTATATTCACACCACACATTGCCCTCAGACATGACATCTCCACTGCCTCCAGCCTTCTCCTCGCTGCAACATTCATCACCCACGCTTCACACCCATATAAGAGCGTTGGTAAAATTATACTCTCATACATTCCCCTCTTTGCCTCCAAGGACAAAGTTCTTTGTCAAAGTTCTTTGATGGAATATGTAACAACAAAATGCAAGGAGGCAGTGGAAAGGTTTATTCCCAAGGGCAACAGTAACAACGGAAAGACCAGAACGAGCCCCTGGTTTACCCGACGGTGTAAGGAGGCAAAAACAAAATGCAATAGAGAATGGAAGAAGTACAGAAGGCAGAGAACACACGAAAATGGGGAGATCAGTCGCAGAGCCAGGAATGAGTACGCACTGGTAAGGAGGGAGGCCCAGCGACAGTATGAAAATGACATAGCATCGAGAATCAAGACTGACCCGAAACTGTTGTATAGCCACATCAGGAGGAAGACAACAGTCAAAGACCAGGTGATCAGATTAAGGACAGAAGGTGGAGAACTCACAAGAAATGATCAGGAGGTATGTGAGGAGCTGAACAGGAGATTTAAGGAAGTTTTTACAGTAGAGACAGGAAGGGCTGTGGGAAGACAGCACAGAAGGGAACATCAAGAGGGAATATACCAACAAGTGTTGGATGACATACGAACAACTGAGGAGGAGGTGAAGAAGCTCTTAAGTGACCTTGACACCTCAAAGTCGATGGGACCGGACAACATCTCCCCATGGGTCCTTAGAGAAGGAGCAGAGATGCTGTGCGTGCCTCTAACCACAATCTTCAACACATCCCTTGAAACTGGGCAACTACCTGAGAAATGGAAGACAGCTAATGTAGTCCCCATATTTAAGAAAGGAAACAGAAACGAGGCACTAAACTACAGACCTGTGTCTTTGACATGTATTGTGTGCAAAGTCATGGAGAAGATTATCAGGAGGATAGTGGTCGAACACCTGGAAAGGAACAAGATTATAAATAAAAACCAGCATGGGTTCATGGAAGGCAAATCTTGTATCACAAACCTCCTGGAGTTTTATGACAAGGTAACAGAAGTAAGACACGAGAGAGAGGGGTAGGTAGATTGCGTTTTCCTAGACTGCAGGAAGGCCTTTGACACAGTTCCCCACAAGAGATTAGTGCAGAAGCTGGAGGATCAGGCGCACGTAAAAGGGAGGGCACTGCAATGGATAAGGGAATACCTGACACGGAGGCAGCAACGACATGATGGAAGGAATAGACTCTGAAGTGTCCCTGTTCGCAGATGACGTGAAGTTGATGAGAAGAATTAAATCGGACGAGGATGAGGCAGGACTGCAAAGAGACCTGGACAGGCTGGACATGTGGTCCAGCAACTGGCTTCTCGAATTCAATCCAGCCAAATGCAAAGTCATGAAGATTGGGGAGGGGCAAAGAAGACCGCAGACAGAGTATAGGCTAGGTGGACAAAGACTACAGACCTCACTCAGGGAGAAAGACCTTGGGGTGACCATAACACCGAGCACATCACCGGAGGCACACATCAACCAAATAACCGCTGCAGCATACGGGCGCCTGGCAAACCTGAGAATAGCGTTCCGATACCTTAATAAGGAATCGTTCAAGACACTGTACACTGTGTATGTTAGGCCCATACTGGAGTATGCAGCACCAGTCTGGAACCCACACCTGGTCAAGCACGTCAAGAAGTTAGAGAAAGTACAAAGGTTTGCAACAAGGCTAGTCCCAGAGCTCAAGGGAATGTCGTACGAGGAAAGGTTAAGGGAAATCGGACTGACGACACTGGAGGACAGAAGGGTCAGGGGAGACATGATAACGACATACAAGATACTGCGGGGAATAGACAAGGTGGACAGAGATAGGATGTTCCAGAGAGGGGACACAGGGACAAGGGGTCACAACTGGAAGCTGAAGACTCAGACGAGTCACAGGGACGTTAGGAAGTATTTCTTCAGTCATAGAGTTGTCAGCAAGTGGAATAGCCTAGCAAGTGAAGTAGTGGAGGCAGGAACCATACATAGTTTTAAGAAGAGGTATGACAAAGCTCAGGAAGCAGAGAGAGAGAGGATCCAGTAGCGATCAGTGAAGAGGCGGGGCCAGGAGCTGAGTCTCGACCCCTGCAACCACAATTAGGTGAGTACACACACACACACACAGCTTCTCAAGTAGCTTCTCATTACTGGGGCATCTAGAAAGGAATGAGTTTATACACAATAACCAGCACGCTTTCAGGGAAGAGAAATCCTGTATCACTAACCTACTGGAGTTTTATGACAAGGTGACAGAAGTAAGACAGGAGAGAGAGGTGTAGGTAGGCAGCATTTTCTTGGACTGTATGAAGTCTTATGGCACAGTTCCACACAAGAGATTAGTACAAATGCTAGAGGAGGTGGAAGGAATGGCAGGAAAGAGACTGCAATGGATCAGGGAAAACCTGACAGGAATGAAACAAAGATTGATGGTACGTGAGAAGGTGTCACAGTGGTCTTCTTTCACTGGCGGGGTTCCACAAGGGTCAGTCCTAGGGCTGATGCTGTTTTTGGTATATGTGAATACCATATGACATAAGAGATTCAGAGGTGTCCCTGTTTGCAGACGATATGTAGCTAACACGGAGAATTCAAGAGGATGAGGATCAAACAGAACAACAAAGGGATCTGGTCAGGCTGCAGTTGTAATCCAACTGGCTCCTGGAATTTAAACCCACCAAATGCAAAGTCATGAAGATTTGGGAAGATCAAAGAGGATTGCATATGGAGTATACCTGGAGAGGGTTCCGGGGGTCAACGCCCCCGCGGTTCGGTCTGTGACCAGGCTATGGGGCCAAAGGCTGCAAACCTCATCAAGCAAAAAGATCTTGAGGTGAGCATTATATTGAGCACATATCCTGAGGCGCACATCAGTAACTGCTGCAGTTATTGATGTGCGCTAATCTAAAGTTTGCACCTGGCAAACTTTAGATTAGCGTTTCAGCATTTTAGTAAGGAATCATTCAAATGTAGGTCAGGCCCATATTGGAGTATGCAGCCCCAGTATAGAACCCACACCTGGTCAAACAAGCTAAGATACTAGAGAAAATGCAAAGGTTTGCAACAAGACTAGCCATGGAACTAAAGGACATGCCGTACGAGGAGATACTGAGGAAAATCGACCTGACGACACCGAAGGACAGGAATTATAGTGGGGACATGATAACTCAGATGAGTCATAGAGCATTTAGGAAGTAGAACAATGTGGAGAGTGATGTAGTGAAAGTAGGATCCATACTATGGGTAGGGTTATAACCTTTGATCAGAGAGTCACAAAACTCCAGACCAACGGGTTCTAACTCCACCCGTGGTATGATTTGTTTGCAATCGTGTAATTACGATTTCGTGAGTCATCCATTCACAGCTTTAAGAATGTGAAGGCTTACTCAGCCCTGTAACAACTTCAGACAGTATTACCAAGGCTGGCTCCTCCTCAGGAAAATTAATGTATAGAAAAAGAATAAAAACTGACAAACATAAACACTTTATTATTTAGAAAATATAAAATATAAAACACTTAAATATGAAGTATTAATCCTACATTAAAGAAAATGAAAAATGAAAAATATAAATGATAACTGAATTCAACGCTAATATAAATGTATATAAAACGTGGGTGTCTGGTGTTGGTGACACTGCGTGTTGTTGAAATCGTAGCCGTTGCTGATGATGGGGGGGGGTCGCAGGTGTTGATGACAACCCACCGGCTCATTCTTCACAGATTTTCTAGCTTTCAATAATCCTTCCAGATGACAGGAAAGCAGGTTTTCTCCACTGCAATGATGAGGGGTTATATCCTGCTACTTGCATACACAAACAGGTAAGTGGATCAAAATTTGGGACATCTCAGAACGTTAGTCCGTATCCTTCAATTCTACTCGTTGATTGGCAGGTGACCCTCTCTGTCATCCAAGCTGGAAAGATAGACAGGTTACCCACTGCTTAAGAAATCACTCTCCATGATAAGTACAATACCTAAAAGATGTGGTGATTATTACAACAGTCAACCTAGAGCAAGACTGAAAGGACTAAGTTTATTATTGGTCAAAAGTGAAGCTTTCAACCAATAACTCCACTAGAATACAAGGCAGGCATGTACTTACAGTAGTGCTGGGAGCTGTGAGTCTAGTGATTACCGTTTGGACAGGAGCCCCACACGTCACCTTTCGGGGGGGGGGGGGAAGAAGGAGGGGAAGGGATATTGGGAGCTAGACTGACCCTACCTTAACAAGCAGCCGGCAGTCAAACTATCACTTTCAGGGTGGGGGAAAAAAGGCGGGAATAGCGGGAGCTTGACTTACCCTAATTTAACAAGTAGCCGGCAATGAAACTATTGTTACTATATACTCCCTAGCTTCTCCTATCTATTGAACTTTTCCCTCACAACACCACACAAATGACAAACAGGAATAAAAGAAGTCATTTTACTTTCCACTCGAGGCTTTGATTTCTTACGGTCTGATGAACCCTTGCCCTTAGGGTTCGATCCCTTGAGGTCTTTATAGGAATTGTGAGCCTCAGCATACAAGTCAGTGGCCTCAGCAACTTCCTCAGCTTTAATCAGGTTACGTTCTCTAATGAATGTTCTTATCTGGTGGGGAAGAGCTGTCAGGAACTGGTCAGCAACCATGAAGTCTCTAAGAGATTCATAACTGTGATCAATTCCTGAACTCTCTATCCAAAAGTCGAACAAACGAAAGAGTGTTACCTGTAACTGCTGAAAGTTCTGGCCAGGCTGTAAGGTGGCATACCTGAAATGTTTCCTGTAAGAATTAGTGGTTTTTTATATGCTTTAAGGATTGCCTTCTTCAGTAGGTTATAATTACATATAATATCCTGCGACAAAGTTGCATAGATATTCAAGGCTGTACCAGAAAATAACATTCCTAACCTGGTAGCCCAGGTGTCAGCAGGCCATTCACAGAGGGTAGCGGTATTTTCAAACCAGATTATGTATGAAGTTATGTCTTCCCCCTCTGTGAAGGGAGGTAAATTAGGTGTTGGAATATGTGCACTGACTGCACGTTGTTCTATTACTCCTTCCTCTAATTGTTGTTGTGTAAAAGTTAACTTTTTATTCTCTAATTCAAGGCGAGATTTTTCGAGCTTGCGATCCTTTTCTCTCTCTATTAACTCAAGTTCTCTAGCTTTTTCCTCAACTTCTCTATCCTTTGCTCTTTCCTCAAGTTCTCTTATTTTAGCCTGTTCCTCACGTATTTTAGCCTGTTCCTCACATATTTTAGCCTGTTCCTCATGTTCTCTAGCTCTTTCTTCATGATCAAGTCTATCACGCTCCTTTTTGTCTTTTCTTTCTCTTTCTAACCGTCTTTCTTGGATTTCTCTCTCAATCCTCTCTCTCCCCTTTTTCTCTTCTCTTTCGATTCTCTCTCTCTCCTTTTCTTCTTCTCTTTCCCTTTCTAACTGTCTCTCTTCTCTCTCAATTCTCTCTCTTTCAAGTCTTTCCTCGATCTTAGCACTAATGAAAGATTCTAAATTTTTCCCTTTTATTCCTAACTTACTTCCAGCATTCATCCAAAACTGGTATTCCTCCATACTTGCAAGAATAACTTAAACTATCAGGGGAAATGAAACGGGTATTAAAGAAAATGGAGGGTTCAATTCCAGCTCCGCTCAAACTGTAAATAAACCAGAGGGCTCGATCCCTACTTCAATTAAACAATATGTATTAATTAAAACGAAGGGTTCTATGCCAGCTCCAAGCAAACAGTAAGTAGAATGGGGTCACTTGACCATCCAATCTTCTCACCAACAAATCAAGAGTGTCCTATGACAGTTCCATTGATATAAAGAGCTCAATGAAACAAATTGTCACTGGAAAATCTCGGGTCCCTAGAGTCTAATCCTCCAAAGTGTTTCAAGCTCACACAAAAATAGATGGCAGAATTAACTAGTATTCCTGCCTTGACTTGACTTACAATAAATTGAGACTATAACAATCACCAAATCTTTTAAATACCTGTACTGTAGTCCTACCATTGAGAATGATTACTCATGGCTGGTGGTAACCATCTGTGGTTTGCGGCGTTGAAGTTCCAATGGTAGATTCGAGATGGAGTTGAATCTTGATTCAGTAGAGTTGATCCTGGCAAGGTTGTGTGAAGGCTTACTCAGCCCTGTAACAACTTCAGACAGTATTACTAAGGCTGGCTCCTCCTCAGGAAAATTAATGTATAGAAAAAGAATAAAAACTGACAAACATAAACACTTTATTATTTAGAAAATATAAAACACTTAAATATGAAGTATTAATCCTACATTAAAGAAAATGAAAAATGAAAAATATAAATGATAACTGAATTCAACGCTAATATAAATGTATATAAAACGTGGGTGTCTGGTGTTGGTGACACTGCGTGTTGTTGAAATCGTAGCCGTTGCTGATGATGGGGGGGGGTCGCAGGTGTTGATGACAACCCACCGGCTCGTTCTTCACAGATTTTCTAGCTTTCAATAATCCTTCCAGATGACAGGAAAGCAGGTTTTCTCCACTGCAATGATGAGGGGTTATATCCTGCTACTTGCATACACAAACAGGTAAGTGGATCAAAATTTGGGACATCTCAAACGTTAGTCCGTCTCCTTCAATTCTACTCATTGATTGGCAGGTGACCCTCTCTGTCATCCAAGCTGGAAAGATAGACAGGTTACCCACTGCTTAAGAAATCACTCTCCATGATAAGTACAATACCTAAAAGATGTGGTGATTATTACAACAGTCAACTTAGAGCAAGACTGAAAGGACTAAGTTTATTATTGGTCAAAAGTGAAGCTTTCAACCAATAAATCCACTAGAATACAAGGCAGGCATGTACTTACAGTAGTGCTGGGAGCTGTGAGTCTAGTGATTACTGTTTGGACCGGAGCCCCACACGTCACCTTTCGGGGGGGGGGGAAGAAGGAGGGGAAGGGATAGCAGGAGCTAGACTGACCCTACCTTAACAAGTAGCCGGCAATGAAACTATTGTTACTATACACTCCATCGCTACTCCTATCTATCGAACTTTTCCCTCACAGACACACACACACACACACACACACACACACACACACACACACACACACACACACACACACATAGGCAGAACTACAAAGGGATCTGGACAGGCTGCAGACCTGGTCCAGCAATTGGCTCCTGGAGTTCAATCCCACCAAGTGCAAAGTCATGAAGATTGGGGAAGGGCAAAGAAGACCGCAGACGGAGTACAGTCTAGGGGGCCAGAGACTACAAACCTCACTCAAGGAAAAAGATCTTGGGGTGAGTATAACACCAGGCACTTCTCCTGAAGCGCACATCAACCAAATAACTGCTGCAGCATATGGGCGCCTAGCAAACCTCAGAACAGCATTCGGACATCTTAATAAGGAATCATTCAGGACCCTGTACACCGTGTACGTTAGGCCCATATTGGAGTATGCGGCACTAGTTTGGAACCCACACCTAGCCAAGCACGTAAAGAAACAAGAGAAAGTGCAAAGGTTTGCAACAAGAATAGTCCCAGAGCTAAGGACATGATAACGACATACAAAATACTGAGAGGAATTGACAAGGTGGACAAAGACAGGATGTTCCAGAGATGGGACACAGCAACAAGGGGACACAGTTGGAAGTTGAAGACACAGATGAATCACAGGGATGTTTACCCACCACTGGACATCCGGTCCAAGCCCTCTGTCCCTCCCTCTCTCCCTCTCTCTCTCTCTGTCCCTCTCTTTCCAACTTTCCCCTCCCTCTGCTCTATCTCTATCTCTTCCTTTCTATCTTCTCTCTCTACCTCTCATTCTCTCTCTCCCCTCCTCACACACACCTTCCAGTCATCTTCCCTTTCCTCCCTTGGCCTTCCCTAACTCCCCTCCCTCCCCACTCATTATTCCTAGCATTCTTCCCAGCATTCTCTCTCCCTCTCTCTCACACACAAGCTCCTTTCCATGGTAAAGAAAAAGGTAACCCAAGAGGACAGAGACCCAGGGGCCTGGAGGTCGAACCTAGGAAGGAGGAACCTGGGAGGGAAGACTGGGAGGTAGAGCTCACAAAAATGGAGGAAGAGTGGTGAAGGAAGCTAGCTGAGCTCAGCAGGGTAATGGAGGATAGGATAGCTGAAGAGAGCAGGAAGTGGGGACTACAAGTCTTAGCAGCAGAAGATAAGATAAAGTGCTTAGAAGAGGAGCTAAAAATCCTGAAACAGAATAGAGACAAATGACAGCACAGGAATGACATCAGGGACTTCTATACCAGTCACAGACGAGGGGGCTGTAGGGATTCAGGAAAAGATGAGTACAGGAAGACCAGTCGTGAAGCCTGCAGTCAATGCAGGAGACAAGACTTATGCAGAGACTCTAACAGTCAACTACAGTGGCAGGGAACAGCTGAGCAGGGAAGACAGTCCACTGAGCATAGGGGCTGCAGCAAGGGCAGGGGTTGAAGGCAGGAACGTCTCGATGGAAGGAGAAAAAACACCTCAGAGGATGCAAAGAGAGACACAGTGGGAGGAGGAGAGGGAGAGGTCAGTGTTTGTCTATGGGCTCAAAGAAGTTGAAGGGGAAACCTATGATGAAAGAATCCAGGGGGAGAAGAAAGTGATCGAAGGTATCTTGAAAGCAATAGGAGAGGGAGACATGACCCAGGTGGCAAATTTTCGGAGAATTGGGTGGTTTGCACGCAGAAGGAGACGGCCTGTCAAAGTAGTCTTCAAGGCAGAATCAGCTCGAACCAGGGTCCTGCAGGAGAAAGCACGACTGAGGGACAATTCAGAGTACCGGAGCGTGTACCTCGATCGCGACAGAACACAGGAGGAAAGGACGAGGCTGAGAGAGAGGGTACAAAAACGAAAGGAGGAACGGGAGGCATCGATGAGGACGAGCAGAACCCAGACTCAGGTGGAAGGACAAATACACCCTACAGAGACACCCACAGAAGGACTCCAACCACAACAACCCCGAAGCAACTGAACAACCTCAACCAAAACCCGCACACTTTTCCCTCTGCCCCCACCCCCACCACAAACTCCACCTCTACAGCAGCCCCTTTTGGGCACTCTGCCCCACCCCCCACCACAAACCCCATCCACACTGCGAAAACTCCAACGCAGCTGAACAATCTCAACCAACACCCACGCACTGTTCCCACCCCCACATCACAAACCCCACTGCCACAGCAGCTCCCTACGGGCACTCTGCCCTCACCCCCACCACAAATCCCATCCACACCACAAACCCCCATAACCCCCCAGGGCTCCCACCCCTCAACCCAAATATTCTCCCAGGTCCACCGTGATAGACAAGAAGCTGACGGTGTGGTACACAAACGCAGATGGAATAGCAAATAAATACGAGGAATGGCACGAAAGAATCAACGAGAAGTCCCCGGACATCATAGCAGTCACAGAAACGAAACTCACTGAGACAATAACAGATGCAGTCTTCCCAACCGGGATATCAGATCCTGAGGAAAGATAGAAGGAGCAGAGGGGGAGGAGGGGTTGCACTGCTCATAAAAAAACGATGGAGTTTCGAGGAAATGGAGGGCATGGACGAGATTGGAGAAAGGGACTACATAGCAGGCACAATTCAATCTGGGGAACATAAGGTAGTCATTGCTGTGATGTATAACCCACCACAGAACTGCAGGAGGCCAAGAGAGGAATATGATGAGAACAACAGAGCGATGGTGGACACACTGGCTGAGGTGGCACGAAGAGCTCAAACGTGCAGAGCAAAGTTACTGGTTATGGGTGATTTCAACCACAGGGAGATCGATTGGGAAAACCTGGAGCCTCATGGGGGCCCCGAAACATGGAGAGCCAAGATGATGGATGTGGTACTGGAAAACCTCATGCATCAACACATCAGGGACACTACCAGAGAGCGAGGGGAGGATGAACCAGCAAGACTGGACCTTGTGTTCACCCTGAGTAGCTCAGACATTGATGACATCACATATGAGAGGCCCCTCGGAGCTAGTGACCACGTAGTCCTGAGTTTTGATTACATAGTAGAGTTACAGGTGGAGAGGGTAACAGGAGTCGAATGGGAAAAGCCAAACTATAAAAGGGGGGACTACACAGGTATGAGGAACTTCCTGCGGGAGGTGCAGTGGGACAGAGAAATGGTAGGAAAGACAGTAAATGAAATGATGGAGTATGTAACAACAAAATGCAAGGAGGCAGAGGAAAGGTTTGTTCCCAAGGGCAACAGAAACAATGGGAAGACCAAAGCGAGTCCTTGGTTTACCCAAAGGTGCAGGGAGGCAAAAACTAAGTGCATTAGAGAATGGAAGAGGTATAGAAGGCAAAGGACCCAGGAAAACAAGGAGATCAGTCGAAGAGCCAGAAACGAATATGCACAGATAAGGAGGGAGGCCCAGCGACAGTACGAAAATGACATAGCATCGAAAGCCAAGTCTGACCCGAAACTGCTGTTTAGCCACATTAGGAGAAAGACGACAGTCAAAGACCAGGTGATCAGGCTGAGGAAAGAAGGTGGGGAACTCACAAGAAACGATCAAGAGGTATGCGAGGAGCTCAACAGGAGATTTAAGGAAGTATTCACAGTGGAGACAGGAAGGACTCTGGGAAGACAGGACAGAGGGGGACACCAACAGGGAATAGACCAACAGGTGCTGGACGATATGCACACAACTGAGGAGGAGGTGAAGAAGCTGCTAAGTGACCTTGATACCTCAAAGGCAATGGGACCGGACAACATCTCCCCGTGGGTCCTCAGGGAGGGAGCAGATATACTGTGTGTGCCATTAACCACAATCTTCAACACATCCCTTGAAACTGGGCAACTACCTGAGGTATGGAAGACCGCAAATGTAGTTCCCATTTTTAAAAAAGGAGACAGAAAAGAGGCACTAAATTACAGACCAGTGTCACTGACCTGTATAGTATGCAAAGTCATGGAGAAGATTATCAGGAGGAGAGTGGTGGAGCACCTGGAACGGAACAAGATTATAAACGATAACCAGCACGGATTCATGGAAGGCAAATCCTGTGTCACAAACCTTCTGGAGTTCTATGACAAAGTTACAGAAGTGCGACACGAGAGAGAGGGGTGGGTTGATTGCATTTTCTTGGACTGCAAGAAGGCCTTCGACACAGTTCCTCACAAGAGACTAGTGCAGAAACTAGAGGATCAGGCGCGTATAACAGGAAGGGCACTGCAATGGATCAGAGAATACCTGACAGGGAGGCAACAACGAGTCATGGTACGGGATGAGGTATCACAGTGGGCACCTGTGACGAGCGGGGTCCCACAGGGGTCGGTCCTAGGACCAGTGCTATTTCTGGTATATGTGAATGACATGATGGAAGGGATAGACTCAGAGGTGTCCCTGTTCGCAGATGATGTGAAGTTAATGAGGAGAATTAAATCAGATGAGGACCAGGCAGGACTTCAAAGAGACCTGGACAGGCTGGACACGTGGTCCAGCAACTGGCTTCTTGAATTCAACCCTGCCAAGTGCAAAGTCATGAAGATCGGAGAAGGGCAAAGAAGACCGCAGACAGAGTATAGACTAGGTGGCCAAGGACTGCAAACCTCGCTCAAGGAGAAAGATCTTGGGGTGACCATAACACCGAGCATGTCTCCGGAGGCACACATCAACCAGATAACTGCTGCAGCATACGGGCGCCTGGCAAACCTGAGAATAGCGTTCCGATACCTTAGTAAGGAATCGTTCAAGACACTGTACACTGTGTACATCAGGCCCATACTGGAGTATGCAGCTCCAGTTTGGAACCCACACCTGGTCAAACACGTCAAGAAATTAGAGAAAGTGCAAAGGTTTGCAACAAGGCTAGTTCCGGAGCTCAGGGGTATGTCCTACGAAGAAAGGTTGAGGGAAATCGGACTGACGACATTGGAGGACAGGCGGGTCAGGGGAGACATGATAACGACATACAAAATACTGCGTGGAATAGATAAGGTAGACAGAGACAGGTTGTTCCAGAGAGGGGACACAGAAACAAGGGGTCACAATTGGAAGCTGAAGACTCAGACGAGTCATAGGGATGTTAGGAAGTATTTCTTCAGTCATAGAGTCGTCAGGAAGTGGAATAGCCTAACAAGTGATGTAGTGGAGGCAGGAACCATACATAGCTTTAAGACGAGGTATGACAAAGCTCTGGAAGCAGAGAGAGAGAGGACCTAGTAGCGATCAGTGAAGAGGCGGGGCCAGGAGCTGAGTCTCGACCCCTGCAACCACAATTAGGTGAGTACAATTAGGTGAGAACAATAGCTGATCATCCTTAAATTATTTTGTAGTATGCAATAATAGATTAAGCAACTATTTTATATAAATCGCAGCTGGAACATAGTACAGTGGAACTCTGGTTTTCGTCCGGTCCGAATATCGTATAATTCGGATTTCCACCACTTTTTTGGGGGAGAATTTTTACTCCGGGTTTTGTACGTCCACTCGGAAATCGTCCATACCAGACGCATTCGCTGGGCCGCTCATATGCTAGTGACTCACTCTTGGGCACATTAAATGTCTTATTTTACATTAATATAGACATTTTCATTAATTCATGTATGATATTTTTTGCAAAATCACAAGGAACACGTTACATAGCATATAAACGTGCTTTTGTTACTCGTTCACTACGAGTGTCCCTCTAGTCTTAACGTCATAGTAATAATACTAATATGTAATAATAATCACTCTTTGGCACATTAAATGTCTTATTTTACGTTAATATAGACATTTTCATTAATCCATATTTGATATTTTCTTCAAAATTCTATAAGAAACCCATTACATAGCATATAAACAAGCAATTTTTATATGCTGTGGAGGGGTTGTAGTCGGTGGAGGGTGAACATTACGTTTTCTCTGGTCTAGAATGAGAGAAAACGTGTATGAATCTGCATTGGCCCAGTCATCGCCCTTAATATATCTCGTTTGTTTACAACTTTCGGCATGAATTATTACTTTTCCCTTTGTTCATGATAGCCTCTAAAGGTAGTTCTTAGAAGCGATTAAACTCAGTGAACATGGTATGTCGATGGTAATAATATGGCCCTGTGTATTTTACTTTTTATTGTGTTTTCTTAATGCCTAGTTCTATTATTAATATTAGTAATATATGTTCATAATATATGTTAGTGTAAACTTGGCAACCCTATGCCTGGAATCTATTGTGGATTTGGGGAAGTCCATGGGGTTGGATGTGAGTGGCCAGGATGTCGAAGAGTTCGTGAACAATCACAGAGAAGATCTAACCACTGAAGAGCTGCAACACTACTTCTCTATAAAATTTATTTTTTGGTAATATTTTTGGGTGTCTGGAACGGATTAATTGGATTTCCATTATTTCATGTGGAAATATTGCTTCGGTTATCGTCCGTTTCGGATTTCGGCAAACCTTCTGGAACGGATTATGGACGAAAACCGGGAGTCCACTGTAAGTATAATCTCAAAACAAGACTGATCTTTTATATCATGAAAAGTTCTAAATGAAAAATAAACTAAATTATGTGCTTAGATGAAAAATTGTTGGAACAAAGAAATATTTTATACAGGCAATAACTGATTTTCAGACAGCCTATATAACAAACATATAAGTGTGCTATGATATATAGCGAATTTCGTGGTAAACCAATTAATTAACGCTATTCTAAGGAGCATAGATATACGGAGGATCAAACTGGGTATCACTCTCAAGACTCAGTGTCAAATGAAGTCAACCCCAAACTGGTAACATAATATATAATATAATATATAATGACAAAGGTGAGTAACTTGCCATGAGTATACAAATATGCATACAAATGTGTTAGTGATCTGACTTGACCTTTAGTGTGTCAGAGGAATGATTTTATATGTATACGAGCCATGCAAGTTACACATTATTTGGTGCACATGACAAAATCCTAACGACATGAAATTATGGTCGTCCACAGGGCTTGCATAACCATTCCAAAATATGTGACATGTTAACCAGCGGCTGAACGTAAACCCCAGAGTATCAGAGGCATGATTCACCTTTGGTACTTAGGTCACCGCTTCCTCTTTGGTATATTAGAAAACATAACGGCATTAAGGTCAGGAAACATGTATGAAATATTAAGATACGACATAAACATCATGCTAGTCAACAAATCAAGAATCAAACACCGTATTTCTGAGATATAGACTTGTAATTTACTTTAAAGGGATTGTGTCAAGGTACAAGATAACCCAGGTTCGTGTGTTTACACTGGTCTGATCTAGGTTCGTGTGTTTACACTGGTCTGATCCAGGTGCATGTTTTACACTGGTCTGATCCAGGTTCGTGTGTTTACACTGGTCTGATCCAGGTTCGTGGGTTTACACTGGTCTGATCCAGGTTCGTGTGTTTACACTGGTCTGATCCAGGTTCGTGTGTTTACACTGGTCTGATCCAAATGCATGTGTTACACTGGTCTCATCCAGGTTCGTGTGTTTACACTGGTCTGAGCCAGGTGCATGTGTTTACACTGGTCAAATCCAGGTTCATGTGTTTACACTGGTCTGATCCAGGTTCGAGTGTTTACACTGGTCTGATCCAGGTGCATGTTTTACCCTGGTCTGATCCAGGTTCGTGTGTTTACACTGGTCTGATCCAGATGCATCTGTTTTCTGCATAGAGCTGGAAATAATTTCTCTATGGAAACCTTGTGTGATAATATTCACTCGTTGTACTCTCATGAAGATAGTTAACGGAGCCAAAACTTTACTTACCATATCAAAGAAAAATCTATGAAGCGTCAACCTCACAAAAAGTCGTTCAGATCTGCAAGATGAAATTACAATATTTAATGAAGTTGTAGAAATTATACTAAGTGCTACATTTGTCACAGATTCTCATAAAAATATGTCACTAACTGGGCAATTCGTGACTAATTTGGTTAGACACAAAGAATATAAATGAGATTTTGGAAATCAAGTTGCTAGCCGAACACGGTTGATACAGTTAGGCATATGAGAATAGATGTAAATAAACTTGACAGGTAATTTAGTATGAATTGTTTGGGAATGCTGAATGTTTCACACACGTTAGAAGATGAAGCAACACTTTAATATGAAGACATTCAAAGTATTTACAAATGTCAGTCCCGAAAAATACAAGTTTAAATGTTGTCTCCGCATCTAGCATACATGCAGCAATGGCACAAGTGACCCTGGGATAGATGTTAGTATACGGTATTATTTTTCTGCACCTTCAACTGGTTTTATAATTTACAGAGCATCGGGAGGTATATCCAAGGTCTCAAGGACAGGGAAAAAAGTTCACAAATTCACAGTGAGATCACAGTAAACAGGTAATATCACAATATGCAATATAACGCACTAGGCAGCTAGGAATATAGGAATTAGGTATTCTAGGAAGAAGGATAAACGTAGAGGGAAATAGCGTGTAGGTGGTTAGGTCAGCATCAGGTCAAAGTCAGGCCAGAGAACCTCATGTACACGTGGACTGTGCAAACATTCTGAGTGCTTAAACGCAAGCAAAATGCACACACATATTCACACACGCACTCATATCCAAAATTAACACTCAAACAAACACACACACACACACACACACGCACATACATATACACACTCACAGGCCAATTGACACCTCACTGTGACTTAATAGTACCCTACCCATTCCTTTCCCTACACCTCTCTCTTTCTCTCTCTCTTACCTCTCTCTCTCCCATTTCTTTACCTCTCTCTCTTCCCTCATTCCTCCTCTCTTATCCTTCCTCTCTCCCTCCCTTCCCCCCTTTCTCTCCCTCTAGCCCCCTTCCTACTCCTTGTCCCATGCAAGGAAATTAGAGAAATTGCAAAGGTTTGCAACAAGAATAGTCCCAGAGCTAAGGGGCATACTCTACGAGGAGAGGTTAAGGGAAATCAACCTGACGATGCTGGAGGACAGGAGAGATGGATTATGATAACAATATATAAAATACTAAGAGGGATCGACAAGGTAGACAGAGACAGGATGTTCTAGAGATGAGACACAGCAACAAGGGGTAACAGTTGGAAATTGAAGACTCAGATGAATCACAAGGATATTTCTTCATTCTTCATTTCTTCATTCACAGAGTTATCAGGAAGTGGAATAGTCTGGGAAGTGATATAGTGGAGGCAGGATCCATACATAACTTTAAGGAGAGGTATGATAAAGCACATGGAGCAGGAAGAGTGACCCAGTGAAGAGGTGGGGCCAGGAGCTATGAATCGACCCCTGCAACCACAACTAGGTGAGTACGTGCACACACACACACACACACACACACAAAATACACACATTCACACACATACATACCAACACACACATTCACACACATACACACACACAAACAGCACACACATGCACAAAACCAAATAAAAAAAAGGAGGCTCAGAGGGAAAGTCAAAGGCTCAGGGGATTAGAGGAAGATGGCCCTGATAAGGAAGAATGGATGGAAGAGCAATGTAAAAGGAATGAAAAAGAGTGGTAGAACAAACTAGGTGAGCTTTTTGCAAAAATGGAGATGATAGAGACAGAGAAAAAGAAATGGGAATCACAAGCTGAAGCCATGGAAGCCTGGTTACAGGCTCTAGAATATGAGGTAAATACGTTGAAGCGAGTTACAGGGCTGTTGCCCAGAGGAGGCATGGCATCTGAAGCAGGGTCACCCCTGTTAAACGAGGAGCACAATGGAAAGGAAGGAGACAGGACTTATGCTACGACCCTATCAGTCCACCAGGCAAGGCTGAGGAATGTAAGGGGAGATCTGTTAGGAACAGGGATAGCAGTTAGTGAGGGGGCAGAAGGTAGAGAAAGTGACAAGTCCCATGCAGAGGCATTACCATGCCACCAAGAGGTACAGGAAAAAATAATGAAGACAATGGCTATGTACAAACAGGACCCAGAGACACAGATAAAGGCAATGGGAGGAGGAGAGGGAGAAGTCACTGTTTATTTATGGGCTTCAGGAGAGTGAAGGGAAGACACATAATGAAAGACATCTGAAAGAAAAATAGGAGATCGAAAACACAATCAAAGCAATAGGTGAGGAGGATATGACTGAGATAGTAAATTTTCAGAGAAAAGGAGGGTACTTGAAGGATAGAAAATGGCCGGTCAAACGGATTTTCAAGATAAACCACGGCTGAAGGAATCAACATACAAGAGGGTGTACCTAGACAACAACAGAACAAGAACATAATGACAGTAGCAGAGGGAGAAGACACAGAAACGAAAGGGGCTAGAAGAGAGACAAGGACAGAGTTATCAGAGGACAAGCAGAGCTGGGCAGAGCAACAAGCACAAGCACACACAGAATCACCATTAGATCCCCACAACCAAACACACTATCCCAACACAAACCACAATCCACACTTACAGCCCCCACCCCACATTATGCTGTAGAATCCCAGAGCACATTACCAGGCATCCCCACCCCAACAGACCCCCCAGAACACAGTGTTGGAGAGGAAACTGAATGTACGTTACACCAACGCTGATGGAATAATGAATAAGTGGAAGGAGTGGCATGAAAGAATCAAAGAGGCATCACGGGACATCATAGCTCTCACAGAAACCAAGCTCACAGGAATGATAACAGATGCCATCTTTCCAATGGGATATCAGATCCTGAGGAAAGACAGAGGGAACAGAGGGGGTAGAGGAGTGGCACTGCTGATCAAAAACCGATGGGAGTTTGATGAGCTGGAGAGAGGAGACAGAGGAAGCAAGAGACTACATAATAAAAACACTTCAGTCTGGAGGTCCCAAGGTGGTAATTGCAGTGATGTATAACCCACCACAGAACAGCAGGAGGCCAAGGCAAGAGAATAACAGAGCGATGGTTGGCACTGGCTGAAGTGGCCAGAAGGGCTCATGTGAAAAGGGCAAAGCTACTGATTGTGGGTGACTTCAGTCTCAAAGAAATTGACTGAGAGAACTTGGATTGACATGGGGTCCCCAGAAACGTGGAGGGCTAAAATGATGGAGGTGGTACTGGAAAACCTCATGTACCAACACGTAATGAACACTACCAGAGAGAGAGGAGAGGATGAACCAGCATGACTGGACCCATGAAAATAAGGAGAGCAGTCTTGAAGACAAATGAATATGCACAGGTAAGAAGGGAGACCCAATGACAATACGAAAATGACATAGCACCAAACGTCAAATCTGATCCGAAGCTGTTGCACAGCCACATCAGGAGGAAAACAACAGTCAAGGACCAGGTAATCAGGTTGAGGAAGGAAGGAGGGGAAATCACAAGAAACGACCAAGATGAATGTGAGGAGCTCAACGTGAGATTCAAAGAAGTGTTCACAGAGGAGACTGAAGGGACTCTAGAAAGATGGAGAGGAGGGGTACACCAACAAGTGTTGGACACAATACAAACAACCGAGTAGGAAGTGAAGAGGCTGCTAAGCGATCTACATACCTCAAAGGCGATGGGGCCAGATAACATTTCTCCATGGGTCCTGAGAGAGGGAACAGAGGCTTTATGTGTGCCACTAACAACAATCTTGAATGCAACTATCGAAACAGGGCGACTACCTGAGGTATGAATGACAAATGTAGTCTCAATTCTTAAAAAAAAAGTGACAGATACAAAGCACCAAACTACAGACCAGTGTCACTGACATATACAGTTTGCAAAGTCATGGAGAAGATTATCAGGAGAAGAGTAGCGGAGCACCTAGTAAGGAATGAGCGTATCAACGACAGTCAGCACAGTTTCAGAGACAGGAAATCCTGTGTCACAAACCTAATGGATTTCTATGATAGAGTGACAACAGTGAAACAAGAGACTGTAAGAAGGTTTTCGACACAGTTCCACAAAAGAGATTAGTGCATAAGCTTGAGGACCAGGCAGGTATAACAGGGAAGGCACTTCAATGGATCAGGAAATACCTGTTCCGGTGTCAGAGTGGGCGCTTGTGACGAGTGGGGTTCCACATGACGTCCGTCCTAGAACCGGTGCTGTTTCTGGTATATGTGTACGATTTGACAGCAGGAACAGACTCAGAAGTGTCCCTCTTTGCAGATTATGTGAAGTAATGAGAACCATTACAAAGGGACGTACAAAGGGATCTGGACATGCTTCAGGCCTGGTCCAGAAACTGGTTTCTGGAGTTCAACTCCACCAAATGCAAAGTCCTCACTCAAAAAAAGAATCTTAGGGCGAATATAACACCGGGTACATCTGAGGCGAACATCAACCAAATAACTGCTGCAGCATTTGGACGCTTAGCTAACCTTAGAATAGCATTCCGACATCTCAATAATAAATCGTTCAGGGCCCTGTACACTGTGTTATTTCAGGCCTAAATTGGAGTATGCAGCACCAGTTTGGAACCTACACCTAGCCAAGCATGTAAGGAAATTAGAGAAAGTGCAAAGGTTTGCAACAAGTCTAGTCCCGCAGCTAAGGAGCATGTCCTACGAAGAGAGGTTAAAGGAAATAGACCTAACGACACTGGACGACGGGAGAGATACATGCATATGATAATGACATATAAAATACTGAGAGGAATTGACAAGGTGGACAGAGTGTTAGGTAAGACACATATGCAACAGTTAGACAACTTTATTCCGAAACGTTTCGCCTACACAGTAGGCTTCTTCAGTCGAATACAGAAAATAGGCAGGAAGAGTAGAGATGTGAAGACGATGTAATCAGTCCATCACCCTTGTAGTCGTAGAATTTGAGGTTGTCAGTCCCTCGGCCTGGAGAAGTTCAGTTCCATAGTCAGGAACTATCTGAAGATCAAGCATTCTGCTCTTGACTCTTGCCCTGGCAGGTCATAGCAGCTCTCCTTACTTACTCTGTCTCCCTACGATCCCCGTTGGGGAGGGGAACCTTTACCAGCGTTGTCTTCACCTTGACTTGCACGATGAGCTACGCAAATCGTGTCAAGATCAAGCCAACAAGTGGTACCGTTGATGATTCAACGAAGATTGCTCTTGCAACTGTTGTTCAAGGAACACTGAAAGTTAAATTCAACACCATTTTGTCTCTGAAAGAAGCATTCATTGTTGTGTGTCACGATGATGCTGAAGCAGAGAAGCTACTCACTACAGATGCCACCACTACACTTACTGCTCAAGGGTTTACTGTTATGTCATCTCCTGCCCTCAAGGCCAGGAAATCAGTATTCCTTAAAAAACTAGACAAGATTCTGACGTCTCAATCACCTGCAGAACTCAAGACATCCATCGAGACGCAAAATACTTGGGCTACTGTTGACAGCATCACAAAAATCCCGAATGCATCGTCCATGCTCAAGGTCACCTTCACTGACGTACACATGGCTGCCACTGCTCTGAACGAAGGTCTTGCTGTTTACTACTACTTCATCAGTCCAACTTACATCGAAGCAGAGAGATATCAGTACATCCAACACTGCTGGAACTGTTATTCTTACCATCACACCACCAAAGCATGTCCAGTAAAAGACAAGAAGTTCTGCACTACATGTGGTAGTGAGGGACACACCTT
This sequence comes from Cherax quadricarinatus, assembly GCF_038502225.1. NCBI lineage: Eukaryota > Metazoa > Arthropoda > Malacostraca > Decapoda > Parastacidae > Cherax > Cherax quadricarinatus. The sequence goes on from NW_027196460.1 coordinate 42,144, forward strand.
CAGTTCCTGCACCATTGCTACTCCACCACAACCATCGTGCTTAAACTGTAAAAGTAACGACCACCATACACTGGCAGCAAAATGTCCTACACGAAAGGATATTGTGAAGAAAACACAAGAAGCAGCAAAGAAAAAACCTACTAGCAACACACCAACGTATGCAGCAATTGCAAAGATCCAAGCTAATACTACGAAATTACTTCAAGCTACTACTCAGCCAGCCTCCACCATCATCACTCCTCCAGCTTGTGACGTAACCAAGATCCACTACTGTCTCATATACGCTCACATGCAAAATATGGCTGTACCTGGATCTTTTAACTCGACCATCAACGAGTTATTTGCACTAAATAATATGCCATCATTCATATTCCCAGCATCTCCACCTTCGGAAGAAATACTAAAATTCACCAAGGACTTAATCAACACCTCTACGCCTGCAGCTCCAACACCATCAACAACTAGTGACGTCACTCCAACAACGTCCAATGAGAAGTCTCCATCGCCTCCACTCCTCAACGAAACTGACCAATCAGAAGCCTTTCCACCAGAAACATCCTCTGATTCGTCCATTGAAGATGAAGAAGAAGAAGAAGAAGAAGTTGAAGTGGAAAATATACCTTCACCAGCACCAACACTAACATCCGAAGACCCAAACACATCCTACTGAAACCATATAAGAAGACGATTACTTGATTGGCATGGGATATATTTCTGTACCACAGAAAATTATCCTCAAGTCATGGAGCCAGCTGAACTCAAATCTCACCTCATCCAAAAAACAGTCAAGTTTGTTGAAGATACCGAAGCTGCTTGTGGAACTAAAGCTGCTTGTGGAAATGAACTTTCACACCTTATTAAGCATGCTGAAAAATTAATCGAAAACCCTCAATATCGACACTCGTTAACTCGTCTCTCAAGAATTCCTCTCCAACGATTTAGACGTATTGAAAATGGAACACCACTCAGTTATTTCGAAAAACAGAAAAAAACACCACAAGTTTAGATAATCACCAAGCCATTATGAAATGACCAATCAACGTTGAGCTCCTCCCTTGTCGCCTGCAGCCACCAATCACCATCAAGAAGCAGCAATCTTCCATCCAGCAAGTTGCAGTCAGCTCCTACAGAGTTCCTGTTGTCTCTACATCGTCTTTCATCATCGTCATTCAGGCTTAGCAGTTGGGTTTAGTCCTGACTCTTCTCTCTTCGACTCAAGACATTCCTCTCACCGTCTATTCTTCGCACTGTCCCCACTTGCCCCTCGCCCCTCGTGGGTACTTACCTGTGAGTCCGATCCTGATCCTGATTCTGTATTCGACTGAAGAAGCCTACTGTGTAGGCGAAACGTTTCGGAATAAAGTTGTCTAACTGTTGCATATGTGTCTTACCTAACAACCTGTCGGTATTGTATACCATTTTGATGTTCATCTTGTCAGACACTGCAACACGTGGCATCTTGGTACAGAAAACACCTTTGACAAGCTTTTCAAGTGAGAAGTGTTGGATCTGAGAGGGACATGACCTATCAGTGGTTACACACTACTACTACTACTACTACTACTACTACTACTACTACTCTGCACCTCTCCTTCCGACAGTATTTAAGTCTCCGCACTGTCGCTTGATCTTCAGATAGTTCCTGACTATGGAACTGAACTTCTCCAGGCCGAGGGACTGACAACCTCAAATTCTACGACTACAAGGGTGATGGACTGATTACATCGTCTTCACATCTCTACTGTTCCTGCCTATTTTCTGTATTCGACTGAAGAAGCCTACTGTGTAGGCGAAACGTTTCGGAATAAAGTTGTCTAACTGTTGCATATGTGTCTTACCTAACAACCTGTCGGTATTGTATACCATTTTGATGTTCATCTTGTCAGACACTGCAACACGTGGCATCTTGGTACAGAAAACACCTTTGACAAGCTTTTCAAGTGAGAAGTGTTGGATCTGAGAGGGACATGACCTATCAGTGGTTACACACTACTACTACTACTACTACTACTACTACTACTACTCTGCACCTCTCCTTCCGACAGTATTTAAGTCTCCGCACTGTCGCTTGATCTTCAGATAGTTCCTGACTATGGAACTGAACTTCTCCAGGCCGAGGGACTGACAACCTCAAATTCTACGACTACAAGGGTGATGGACTGATTACATCGTCTTCACATCTCTACTCTTCCTGCCTATTTTCTGTATTCGACTGAAGAAGCCTACTGTGTAGGCGAAACGTTTCGGAATAAAGTTGTCTAACTGTTGCATATGTGTCTTACCTAACAACCTGTCGGTATTGTATACCATTTTGATGTTCATCTTGTCAGACACTGCAACACGTGGCATCTTGGTACAGAAAACACCTTTGACAAGCTTTTCAAGTGAGAAGTGTTGGATCTGAGAGGGACATGACCTATCAGTGGTTACATTCTCACTACTACTACTACTACTACTACTACTACTACTACTCTGCACCTCTCCTTCCGACAGTATTTAAGTCTCCGCACTGTCGCTTGATCTTCAGATAGTTCCTGACTATGGAACTGAACTTCTCCAGGCCGAGGGACTGACAACCTCAAATTCTACGACTACAAGGGTGATGGACTGATTACATCGTCTTCACATCTCTACTCTTCCTGCCTATTTTCTGTATTCGACTGAAGAAGCCTACTGTGTAGGCGAAACGTTTCGGAATAAAGTTGTCTAACTGTTGCATATGTGTCTTACCTAACAACCTGTCGGTATTGTATACCATTTTGATGTTCATCTTGTCAGACACTGCAACACGTGGCATCTTGGTACAGAAAACACCTTTGACAAGCTTTTCAAGTGAGAAGTGTTGGATCTGAGAGGGACATGACCTATCAGTGGTTACATTCTCACTACTACTACTACTACTACTACTACTACTACTACTCTGCACCTCTCCTTCCGACAGTATTTAAGTCTCCGCACTGTCGCTTGATCTTCAGATAGTTCCTGACTATGGAACTGAACTTCTCCAGGCCGAGGGACTGACAACCTCAAATTCTACGACTACAAGGGTGATGGACTGATTACATCGTCTTCACATCTCTACTGTTCCTGCCTATTTTCTGTATTCGACTGAAGAAGCCTACTGTGTAGGCGAAACGTTTCGGAATAAAGTTGTCTAACTGTTGCATATGTGTCTTACCTAACAACCTGTCGGTATTGTATACCATTTTGATGTTCATCTTGTCAGACACTGCAACACGTGGCATCTTGGTACAGAAAACACCTTTGACAAGCTTTTCAAGTGAGAAGTGTTGGATCTGAGAGGGACATGACCTATCAGTGGTTACATTCTCACTACTACTACTACTACTACTACTACTACTACTACTCTGCACCTCTCCTTCCGACAGTATTTAAGTCTCCGCACTGTCGCTTGATCTTCAGATAGTTCCTGACTATGGAACTGAACTTCTCCAGGCCGAGGGACTGACAACCTCAAATTCTACGACTACAAGGGTGATGGACTGATTACATCGTCTTCACATCTCTACTCTTCCTGCCTATTTTCTGTATTCGACTGAAGAAGCCTACTGTGTAGGCGAAACGTTTCGGAATAAAGTTGTCTAACTGTTGCATATGTGTCTTACCTAACAACCTGTCGGTATTGTATACCATTTTGATGTTCATTGTGTGTGTGTGTGTGTGTTTTTATGTGCCTATAGATTTATTATCGAAGGAAGAGTACATAGAGTCAAATTCTGGGGGTACACATTCTGGGGGAAATTTAGGAAGAAAGTGTGAGAGACAAAGACAGAGAGACAGACAGTGAATAACCAGGAATACAGTTATGTTATTATGTAAATATACTGCCAGATGCACACAGAAGCTGAGCGATCTACTGGTAGATCTCCCTCCACGTATGTACTCCCCTGTTTTTAGAGTAATATACATATGATAAGAAATATAATATTTTCGTGGTACTGACATGTCTCAGTGAACAAACACAATATCTCTTCACTAATTTGAATGTTTCAATATCTGTGTTGATTTTGTCTTCAAAATCGATATTAGAAACGAAAAAAACAAGATTTTCCAAAGCTTGGTAAGAACATTTCAGTGAAGAGCAGAGATGGGGGTGAGATAAACACAGACATGGCTCTCCAAAAAAAAAAAAAAAAATCTTCCGTTTCAATCTCGCCCTCCTCGTTGTGGCCTCCCGTAATGAACCAAGCTGCTCTTTTCTGATTATTTTCCGATGCTTTCGAAATAAGATCAAGAGCATTCCAGTCAGACAGAATATTGAAATTGCTACTTATATAACGACAAGAGCAAGAGGAGAGATGGAGCTGTGGAGTTGCTGCTTATATAACGCCCACAGCAACACTAGAGGTAGACCTGATGAATACACTGCTTCTGTAATTAAAATACAAGTAATTCTGATATGAATCCAGAATAAAACAAAAACATCTTACATATATTTCACAGGAAAAAGGCTTGAAACCATCTGAGTAGGCATCGAGGAAGATCTTTTCATAATAACGCAAAAATCCAATAGCCAGTAGAATTCTTTGATTTATGGAGTCCTGTTTTTTATTGAGCCACTGTTAGTACCGCTGGACATATATATGACGGAGAAGTACTGTTGTAAAAACCATACTAATTAACATAAGCTCTGTGGTTGAGTGATTATATATATATATATATATATATATATATATATATATATATATATATATATATATATATATATATATATATATATATATATATTTTTTTTTCAACAAGTCGGCCGTCTCCCACCGAGGGAGGGTGACCCAAGAAAGAAAATCCCCAAAAAGAAAATACTTTCATCATCATTCAACACTTTCACCACACTCACACATTATCACTGTTTTTGCAGAGGTGCTCAGAATACAACAGTTTAGAAGCATATACGTATAAAGATACACAACATATCCCTCCAAACTGCCAATATCCCAAACCCCTCCTTTAAAGTGCAGGCATTGTACTTCCCATTTCCAGGACTCAAGTCCGACTATATGAAAATAACCGGTTTCCCTGAATCCCTTCACTAAATATTACCCTGCTCACACTCCAACAGATCGTCAGGTCCCAAGTATCATTCGTCTCCATTCACTCCTATCTAACACGCTCATGCACGCTTGCTGGAAGTCCAAGCCCCTCGCCCACAAAACCTCCTTTACCCCCTCTTTCCAACCCTTTCGAGGACGACCCCTACCCCTCTTTCCTTCCCCTATAGATTTATATGCTTTCCATGTCATTCTACTTTGATCCATTCTCTCTAAATGACCAAACCACCTCAACAACCCCTCTTCTGCCCTCTGACTAATGCTTTTATTAACTCCACACCTTCTCCTAATTTCCACACTCCGAATTTTCTGCATAATATTTACACCACACATTGCCCTTAGACAGGACATCTCCACTGCCTCCAACCGTCTCCTCGCTGCTGCATTTACCACCCAAGCTTCACATCCATATAAGAGTGTTGGTACTACTATACTTTCATACATTCCCTTCTTTGCCTCCATAGATAACGTTTTTTGACTCCACATATACCTCAACGCACCACTCACCTTTTTTCCCTCATCAATTCTATGATTAACCTCATCCTTCATAAATCCATCCGCCGACACGTCAACTCCCAAGTATCTGAAAACATTCACTTCTTCCATACTCCTCCTCCCCAATTTGATATCCAATTTTTCTTTATCTAAATCATTTGATACCCTCATCACCTTACTCTTTTCTATGTTCACTTTCAACTTTCTACCTTTACACACATTCTCAAACTCATCCACTAACCTTTGCAATTTTTCTTTAGAATCTCCCATAAGCACAGTATCATCAGCAAAAAGTAACTGTGTCAATTCCCATTTTGAATTTGATTCCCCATAATTTAATCCCACCCCTCTCCCGAACACCCTAGCATTTACTTCTTTTACAACCCCATCTATAAATATATTAAACAACCATGGTGACATTACACATCCCTGTCTAAGACCTACTTTTACCGGGAAGTATTCTCCCTCTCTTCTACACACCCTAACCTGAGCCTCACTATCCTCATAAAAGCTCTTTACAGCATTTAGTAACTTACCACCTATTCCATATACTTGCAACATCTGCCACATTGCTCCTCTATCCACTCTATCATATGCCTTTTCTAAATCCATAAATGCAATAAAAACTTCCCTACCTTTATCTAAATACTGTTCACATATATGCTTCAATGTAAACACTTGATCTACACATCCCCTACCCACTCTGAAGCCTCCTTGCTCATCCGCAATTCTACATTCTGTCTTACCTCTAATTCTTTCAATTATAACCCTACCGTATACTTTTCCTGGTATACTCAGTAAACTTATTCCTCTATAATTTTTACAATCTCTTTTGTCCCCTTTCCCTTTATATAAAGGGACTATACATGCTCTCCGCCAATCCCTAGGTACCTTCCCCTCTTTCATACATTTATTAAACAAAAGTACCAACCACTCCAACACTATATCCCCCCCTGCTTTTAACATTTCTGTCATGATCCCATCAGTTCCAGCTGCTTTACCCCCTTTCATTCTACGTAATGCCTCACGTACCTCCACCACACTTACATTCTGCTCTTCTTCACTCCTAAAAGATGGTATACCTCCCTGGCCAGTGCATGAAATTACCGCCTCCCTTTCTTCCTCAACATATATATATATATATATATATATATATATATATATATATATATATATATATATATATATATATATATATATATATATATATATATATATATATATAGGTAGTAGGTTGGTAGACAGCAACCGCCCAGGGAGGTACTACCGTCCTGCCAAGTGAGTGTAAAACGAAAGCCTGTAATTGTTTTACATGATGGTAGGATTGCTGGTGTCCTTTTTTCTGTCTCATGAACATGCAAGATTTCAGGTACGTCTTGCTACTTCTACTTACACTTAGGTCACACTACACATACATGTACAAGCACATATATACACACCCCTCTGGGTTTTCTTCTATTTTCTTTCTAGTTCTTATTCTTGTTTATTTCCTCTTATCTCCATGGGGAAGTGGAACAGAATTCTTCCTCCGTAAGCCATGCGTGTTGTAAGAGGCGACTAAAATGCCGGGAGCAAGGGGCTAGTAACCTCTTCTCCTGTATATATTACTAAATGTAAAAGGAGAAACTTTCGTTTTTCCTTTTGGGCCACCCCGCCTCGGTGGGATACGGCCGGTGTGTTGAAAGAAAGAATATATATATATATATATATATATACATATATACATACATATATATATATACATACATATATATATATATATATATATATATATATATATATATATATATATATATATATGTCGTGCCGAATAGGTAAAACTGGTCAATTAGCAAGAACTCATTTAAAATTAAGTCCTTTCTAAAATTTTCTCTTATACGTTTAAAGATATATTTTTTTCATTAATGTTAATGTAAAAATTTATAATTTTGCACCAAAAGAATCTTAGAAAACTTACCTAACCTTATTATAACAAGAACAATTTATTTTAGCCTAACCCAACTAAATATATTTTAGATTTGTTTACAATAATTTAATACTAAACAAACACAGTGAAATATATTTTTTTCGTTAGGTTCAGAATGATTTTGGCGAAATTATTGCATACACAAATTTTCACTTGTCCTATATGGCAAGATGAGCGTTGCTATTTAAGCCAAGATCGCAAGTTCTGCCTATTCGGCACGACATATATATATATATATATATATATATATATATATATATATATATATATATACATATATATATATACATATATATATTCCCACCAAGGCAGGGTGGCCCGAAAAAGAAAAACTTTCACCATCATTCACTCCATCACTGTCTTGCCAGAAGGGTGCTTTACACTACAGTTTTTAAACTGCAACATTAACACCCCTCCTTCAGAGTGCAGGCACTGTACTTCCCATCTCCAAGACTCAAGTCCGGCCTGCCGGTTTCCCTGAATCCCTTCATAAATGTTACTTTGCTCACACTCCAACAGCACGTCAAGTATTAAAAACCATTTGTCTCCATTCACTCCTATCAAACACACTCACGCATGCCTGCTGGAAGTCCAAGCCCCTCGCACACAAAACCTCCTTTACCCCCTCCCTCCAACCCTTCCTAGGCCGACCCCTACCCCGCCTTCCTTCCACTACAGACTGATACACTCTTGAAGTCATTCTGTTTCGCTCCATTCTCTCTACATGTCCGAACCACCTCAACAACCCATCCTCAGCCCTCTGGACAACAGTTTTGGTAATCCCGCACCTCCTCCTAACTTCCAAACTACGAATTCTCTGCATTATATTCACACAACACATTGCCCTCAGACATGACATCTCCACTGCCTCCAGCCTTCTCCTCGCTGCAACATTCATCACCCACGCTTCACACCCATATAAGAGCGTTGGTAAAACAATACTCTCATACATTCCCCTCTTTGCCTCCAAGGACAAAGTTCTTTGTCTCCACAGACTCCTAAGTGCACCACTCACTCTTTTTCCCTCATCAATTCTATGATTCACCTCATCTTTCATAGACCCATCCGCTGACACGTCCACTCCCAAATATCTGAATACGTTCACCTCCTCCATACTCTCTCCCTCCAATCTGATATTCAATCTTTCATCACCTAATCTTTTTGTTATCCTCATAACCTTACTCTTTCCTGTATTCACCTTTAATTTTCTTCTTTTGCACACCCTACCAAATTCATCCACCAATCTCTGCAACTTCTCTTCAGAATCTCCCAAGAGCACAGTGTCATCAGCAAAGAGCAGCTGTGACAACTCCCACTTTGTGTGTGATTCTTAATCTTTTAACTCCACGCCTCTTGCCAAGACCCTCGCATTTACTTCTCTTACAACCCCATCTATAAATATATTAAACAACCACGGTGACATCACACATCCCTGTCTAAGGCCTACTTTTACTGGGAAAAAATTTCCCTCTTTCCTACATACTCTAACTTGAGCCTCACTATCCTCGTAAAAACTCTTCACTGCTTTCAGTAACCTACCTCCTACACCATACACTTGCAACATCTGCCACATTGCCCCCCTATCCACCCTGTCATACGCCTTTTCCAAATCCATAAATGCCACAAAGACCTCTTTAGCCTTATCTAAATACTGTTCACTTATATGTTTCACTGTAAACACCTGGTCCACACACCCCCTACCTTTCCTAAAGCCTCCTTGTTCATCTGCTATCCTATTCTCCGTCTTACTCTTAATTCTTTCAATTATAACTCTACCATACACTTTACCAGGTATACTCATATATATATATATATATATATATATATATATATATATATATATATATATATATATATATATATATATATATATATATATATATATATAATGCGGTCCTCCAATAAGATGCTCATGGAGAGGATCATAGTTGTGGCATTAGATAGAATTGTTCGCACACCTATAATTATTTCCTGGTTTTCTGAGAGGTTTTTATACTTCTGAGGGTTGAAGATATGTCTAAGGTCCTCTTCCAAGGATTCTTCCGTACCTGCTATAGTTCTATCTTTCAGACAAAATTATTGCTGAAAGTGCAAAAGAGAAACTGAGTGACTGGGTCTCCCTTCTGAACTCTCTTATGAGGTGATAATAGAATGAACGGCTACTAAGACCACATTTCTTTTCACTAGGTTAAAAATATTCCTAAAGTCTAGTTTTACTAATGCCTTGTTTTCTGTTAAGTCCCTGATGGCCTGAGCTGCCGCTTCACTGCCTTGAGAGATCCCAAAACCTAGTTGTTCTGGCGGCTTCTGTGCCAATGTTTCTCACTGCTGCTTTGGCAACGAGACGACGAAGAGTGTTACCAACAGTATGGGTCTAATTCCCCCATCCTTCTTCTTCAAAGCACATAATGAGGCTCCAAAAAACAAAGGTTTAATTTCTTCATGAATCCGCCCTGCCAGACAGTTGTTGACGAAGGTTGTTAACTCAGAAAGGGGAATTGATGCAGCTGTAACAGGAACCGAATTTTCCATTTCTATGTTGTGTTGTGTTCGTATTCCAGTGCAACTTACTTTAGATCCTTCTGAAAATGGCTCTATCGATTTAGGAACTTCTGATTCTGGCAAAATTTACTGTCCAGTGATGGGATCATCATCAGGGTTGTTGTTGGTGACACTGGTCTCCCTGGCTGGGTGCTTCTCTCTCTTAGTGCTTGTTTCTTAGTGCTTGTCTCCTAGTGTTTGTCTCTTGTTACTTGAGCTGTAACCTCATCTCTGGGAGCAACTCTGTCGCCATTTTACCAACTTTCAGTGGCATTTTATTGGGTCTGCCTCTGTGATTCCTGCAGTGATGGGGCGGAGGGATAGAATTTTCTAATTTTGCATAGTTACACACTGCTCTGTTCACTGATGTGGTTAGCGATTTCCCGCTTCTTGCAATAACTGCTAGACAAACGATATCAAACAGGAGCAGTGTGCGCCACACCTTTACGGTGGCTTGAGCTTCTATAGTGGTGGAACCTCTATTTACCTCCATTTATCTCCCTCTAGCATATAAATATGAAAAAGGGTCATGAGAAGATCATCGCAACTGAGGAAGTTGTGAGTGGAGTTTTCAGTTGTCTGTGGAGGTTGTGACCTGTTCTCTACGAGAAGGAAATGTGACCAGCACATGCACTGTGTGCGCAAATCAGGCAACTCCTAATGAGGGCCCGAAGTGTTCTACACATATTACATGTATCTTTCCTCTCAGTGTTAAGTATACTGCTTCCCCTGACTTTGTTGTTGGCTAACTGCAACATCCTCTACTATTTATCAATCAGTCAGGTAAACGTGAAGTGGAAGGAAGAGGACATGTGTTGGTACGGTACACTGGACGAGTGCTTCTTGGTTGGGGAAGAGGCGCGAGGTGTAGGAAAGTCTGGTTCTAGATGTGATGGTTGATTTCCTCCTGGGAAGAAAGGAAAGGAAGTTGTGGGGGTGAATCACCCAGGCCTAGCCATGTTTGTATTGCCCAGTCTCTACACGATCCAACACATCATTATACACATCACATGATACATATCTTCCCTCCCCCCAAAAAAAAAAAAATCACTATGTTATCTGATCACGTAAGAACGATATGTGGTGGAGGACACTTGCAGTCATTCTCATCCTCAACTCCTCTTCCATCTCTTCCTTCTCCTGTCAAGAACGCCACCTTCTCTCCGATGACCATTGTATATCCACCCTTACCTTCCTGACCCTATACCCTCGCACACATCACTTTCCTTAATTCTGATGAAAGAATGAAATGCAGGTTCCTCTTATCACTCCAGACGAGCTGCATGTGTTCACACACATCCTGTTTTTCCAGTGTTGAGGGAGGCATCATCGGCCACATATTTCCAGATGTATTGTTTCTGTTGCTGCTCTAATATTTTCTGCTATCTTCCTAGGAATTTATTGCTATTACAAGTCGAATACTAAGAGTGACATAACACTGACAAGATTACCAAGAGTCACATAACATTGACAAGATTACTAAGAGTGGCAACACTGGCAAGATTTCTAATAAAGAAACATGACTGTCAATATATTAGAGACTCATAACTAACTAGACTTCCAACAGTGATACATGATTGACACGTTTTCAACATTGTCATCTGACTGGCAATGTTACGAACAGTGGCATATGGTTGGCAAGACTGCAAACAGTGAATTATGCTGGCATGACTATCATCAGTGATAAATGACTGACAAGACAACTACGAGTGACATGTGACTTTCAAGATTGCCAACTACGACACTTGATTGACAAGATTACCAGTAATGATTACCAACAGTGCCAGACGAGAGGGAAGATAACCAACAATAATACTTGACTGAGATTTCCATCTGTGAAATATGACTGGAAATATTACCAACAGAAACAAATGATTGGCAATGATACCAGTAATAACATAATATTAACGAGATTATCAACAGTGACAAATAACTGGAAAGATTACCAAAAGTGGCACCTGATTGGCACACTTGAAACCAGTGGTATAGCAGAAACATTATTACCAGCAGTTTCACATGACTGGCATGATTGCCGACAGTGATACAATTTTGGTAAGAATACTTACACTGAAATATGACTGGTAAGATTACTATCAACATATGACAGGCGAAGTCAACAGCTGTGATACATAAATGGAAATATTACCAATAGTAATAAATTACTGGCAACATTAACAACAGTGACTCCTGACTGACAGGACTACTAACTGAGATAAAAGCTTGGTAAGACTACCTACAGTGACATATGATTGGCATGATTATTGACAGTGACAACAGTGACAAGATTACCAACACTGGTATAAGACTGGCAAAATTACCAACAGTGATATATGAGAAACAATTTTACTAACAGTGACGCCTGACTGTCAAGATAACGAAAAATGACACTTGGCTGTCAAGAGTAAAGCATGACTGGCAAGATTACCAAAGTAACGTATGACTGGAAGATTACCACAGTAACGCATGACTGGCAAGACTACTAAAGTAACGCATGACTGGCAAGATTACCAAAGTAGTGCATGACTGGCAAGATTACCAAAGTAACGCATGACTGGCAAGATGAAAAATGGCACTTGGTTATCAAGTGTAACTCATGACTGGCAAGATTACCAAAGCAACGTATGACTGGTAAGATTACCAAAGTAACGCATGACTGGCAAGATTACCAAAGCAACGTATGACTGGCAAGATTACCAAAGCAACGTATGACTGGTAAGATTACCAACAGCGACAAATGATTAGCAAGATTACCAACAGTATTACGTGACTTGCAAGATCACCAACAGTACTTAGTGATTTGCAAGATTGCCAACAGTACTAGGTGAGTTGCAAGATTGCCAATAGAGAAAAATAGTTGGTAATAATACATGCAATACAATATAACTTGCGGGATTACCAACAGTGACATTTGGAATGGAAGATTTCAACCAGTGACATTTGAGTACAAAGTTACCAAGAGTGATACATTACTGCATTGATTACCAGCAGTGACATATGACTGGCATGGTTATCAGCATTGACATGTGAATATCAAGGTTACCAAAATATGTGACATGACTGGCAAGATTACCTACAGGTAATAAAACTTGCAAGATTACCAACTTAAGATTATCAACAGTGACGTATGACTAGAAGGATTACCAACACTCACACATGACTAACAAGATTATCAAGAAAGACTCATTACTGACAAGATCATAAACATGATTGCTAACATTAGCAGCAGTATCGTTCACTTGCAAGAACACCAACATTAATAAATTGCTGGAATAATTACCGAAAGGGAAATAAGACTTGCAAGATTACTATCAACAAGACTTTCAAGATTTTAATGTGTGACATGTGAGTGACAAATTAAAGATATTGACAGTTACAGAAACGATCACCATCAGCGAAGAATTACTGCCAACATCAGCAATAATTACCTATGACTAGCTTGATTACCAGCAGTGACACATTAGTGAAAAGAATGTAATCAGTGATGCTTGATTGTCAAGATTATCAACAGTGACTAATGTGGTAAGATTTCAACAGATACACATTACTGACACGAATACCAACTGTGATAAATGACTGTCATTATTACAAGAGTGATGCAAGACTGTCGTAATTACAGGCAGTGACAAATGACTGGTATTATTACGAGCAGTAACATGTGACAGGGAAAATTAACAGCAGTAACTCAGACTGACGTGATTCCCAACAGTAGCAAATGAGTGTTGACTGGCAATATTAATAACACTTACACAGAACTGGAAAGATTACGAAAAGTGACATGTGACTGCAAGATTACCAACTTTGACATGCGACCAGGAGGATTACCAACAGTGGCAAATGATCCACAAGATTACCAACTGAAACATGTGGCTTGCCTGGCTAACGGTACATAAAGTTACAGAATAACCTGAGGACACCTGTTATTTATACTTCTTGTTAAAAATCCAAGAATTCTAATCGCTTTATTGCGAACCCTTGAGCTTCAGAATACTGTTAACCAGAACTTCGAAATCTTATTAGTATACAGAGTGATTTATAAGTGTTATAGTTATTTTCTTTCCCAATTATTAGAACCCTGTATTTGTTTACATAAAGCTGCATCTGCCGCTTCTCCGACCACTGTACCAGTGTTTACAAATTTTCCTGTACCGCTCTAGTTTCCTCGTCAGAATTTAATCGATGGCCTATTTTGGTGTCAACGGCAAACTTTCTTATGTAATTATTTACTCCCTCATCTCTGTCGTTTATGTAAATTGTGAACAACAGTCTCCTGTGTGGAACTCTCTCAGTAGCCTTACTGCAGTCTGAATAAAAAAAAATGTCATATTCATTACCATGATCTACCTCCTCAAATGGATGAGTGAAAAATGAGAGTAAATTTATAAGTCAGGAACGACCCTTTGTAAAATCATACTGAGATTCATTGATCAATTTGTCTTTCAAGGTAGCTTCGAATAGCCTAGGAAATTATTGATTCCATCAATTTCTCCTCAATGGGGGATTAACTAATTTTTCTATAATTCGAATTAAGTCCTGTTTCCAGCTTTGTAGACAGGAATCAAATCTGCCATTTTTCACTTATCTGGCACTATGCCAAGTTACCAAATGGAAAGACTATAAATGTCAGAGAAGAGAAGAAAAAGTGTGCTGCAGGAACAGGAGAAATCATGGAACCCACTGCATGTGCAATGAACAAATCAGACCAAGTGGAATTCAAGGACATGTCAATATTCACCATTTTAACGGTTTTTCAACAGCCACATGACATCTGTTCTTAAGAGGACGCTCAGAAAAACTGATTATATATATATATATATATATATATATATATATATATATATATATATATATATATATATACATATATATATATATATATATATATATATATATATACATATATATATATATATATATATATATATATATATATATATTAATATACAGGATGGGGTCCACCTCTGGTGTAAATTGTGGGACCCATAGCCTCGGAGAAGTGGATAAAAAGGCTTCAAGAAAGAATATTTGGATTTCTTCCTGAAGCCGTTTGAATATTCCACTTCCCCTACCACCCCATCTTTTAATATATTTTTTTTACCAATAGGAATATTTTATTACATAATATGGTACAGAAGATTTAAGAGATACATTATATTTTATATATATATATTTTATATATATATATATATATATATATATATATATATATATATATATATATACATATATATATATATATATAATCAGTTTTTCTGAGCGTCCTCTTAAGAACAGATATCATGTGAATCGGAAGTCTATAAGGCGATCGTGTCATTTCCTGCAGGATCTGCAGGAGGTTACACTGGAATTCGACCTCAGCACCTCAAGGAGATGGTAAATCCAGTACTCAGTGCATCTGCATCACTTCTTCTCACCGAGTTAACAACTTTCGTCAACAACTGCCTGGCTGGGCGAATCCCAGAAGAAGTTAAACCTTTCTTTTTCGGAGCCTCACTGTGTGCGTTGAAGAAGAAGGATGGGGGAATCAGACCCATTGCGGTTGGAAACACTCTTCGCCGTCTCGTGGCCAAAGCTGCAGTAAGAAACATTCGCCTAGTAGCTGCCAGTTTACTCCAGCCACACCAACTGGGCTTTGGGGTCCCTCAAGGCAGTGAAGCTGCAGCTCATGCGGCAAGGGCCTACATCAGGGACCTACCAGAAGACAAGGCTGTAGTCAAACTTGATTTTAGAAATGCCTTTAATATGGTAAAGAGAGATGCTGTCTTGCCAGCTGTTCGGGATCACTTCCCCAGTCTTTTTCCCTTCATCTCAGCTGGCTACAGCAAACCCTCAATTCTTTTGTTTGGAGAACATGAAATTCAATCATCAGAAGGTGTTCAGCAGGGTGACCCACTAGCTCCGCTTCTCTTCTGCTTGGCAGTAAGAGAACTAACTTCCAGCCTACGCAGCGAGCTCAACATCTGGTACCTGGATGATGGCACTCTGGCAGGTAATGAAGAGTCCCTGGTAGGGGACCTACAACTGGTGAAAACACAGGGAGAAGACTTGGGACTCATCCTCAATCCCTCCAAGTGTGAAATCATCACAGCGAACCAGGAAATAATCAATGCTGTGCGAAGAATCCTCCCAGAAGTCTCTACTACCACTCCGTCCAACAGTACCCTCCTGGGAGCACCGCTGGGTCACCAGGCCATCGACACAGTCCTCAAGGACAAATTGAATGACCTGATGAGAATGGAGGAGAGGATAAGCAATCTTGATGAACATGATGCTTTGTATCTCCTCACAAGGTGCCTTACTATTCCAAGACTCACTTACTTCCTGAGGTGTGCACCCTCTTTTGACAACCCATCACTCGACGAATATGACGCACACCTGAGGTCACCCCTTAAGAAGGCACTGAACCTGTCACTAGAGGATCAGCAATGGGATCAGGCAACCCTCCCAGTGCGACTGGGAGGTATAGGGGTGCGCAAAGCAACGCATGTTGCTTTACCTGCTTTTCTGTCTTCGTGTTTGGCTTCCAGTGCATTAGTCAAGAAGATTGTTCCCGAACGCTTGAGAGACGTGGTAGGAGCTCAAGACCCCAGGTTTACTGAAGCAGCGATTCGGTGGGACACCCTTACAGATTCCTCCAGTAGACCAACTCCTCCCAAAGAACACGAACAGTCCCACTGGGACAAACCGATCATGGAAAAAATCGCCAACACAATGCTCTCCAATGCCTCAGGAAAGGACAAAGCTCGTCTCCTGGCAGTGAAGGCACCACACTCGGGAGATTTCCTGTTAGCTGTTCCCAATTCCTCCCTGGGCACTCGACTAGACCCACAGGCCGTTCGGATTGGTGTTGCTCTTCGCCTAGCCGCCCCCATCCTCACCGAACATAGGTGTATTTGCGGCAGGGCGACAGCTGATCAATTCGGACTTCATGGTCTCGTGTGTCACACAGCAGAAGGGAAGTATGCCAGGCATGAGGAGGTCAATGACATCATAAAGAGAAGCCTCGCCACAGCCCGTTGCCCAGCTCAACGGGAACCCCAAGTGCAGAGGTCTGACGGAAGTCAAAAGCGTCCTGATGGAGCCACTATGCTACCTTGGAAGGATGGAAAGCAGATTGCCTGGGACTACACATGTGCCGCCACATTGGCAGACACCTACTTGCCATACTCCGTAGTGGAAGGGGGTGGAGCTGCCAGCCACAGGGAGACCCAGAAGATCCGCAAATATGAAGACCTTCCCCCTTGCTATAACTTCATCCCAATAGGGTCGGAGACCCGTGGAGCATGGGGCAAGTGTGAGTTACCTATGTTGTTTTACTTTCTATCGTATTTTTGTGAATGTTTTGTCAATGTATTTTGTCTTTAAATAAAATATACATAAAATATAGGGGGTGGTAGGAGAAAATTCTCAAACAGCTTCAGGGAGAACCTTGAGTTTTCCCTGAAGCAAGTTTATTCTTTTCTCTGAGGATGAGGGTCCCTATAACAGTTCTAGAGGTGGTACCTCCCCATATTTATATATATATATATATATATATATATATATATATATATATATATATATATATATATATATATATATATATATATATATATATATATATATATATATATATATATATATATATATATATATATATATATATATATATATATATATATATATATATATATATATATATATATATATATATATATATATATATATATATATATATATATATATATATATATATATATATATATGTCGTGCCGAATAGGCAGAACTTGCGATCTTGGCTTAAATAGCAACGCTCATCTTGCCATATAGGACAAGTGAAAATTTGTGTATGCAATAATTTCGCCAAAATCATTCTGAACCTAACGAAAAAAATATATTTCACTGTGTTTGTTTAGTATTAAATTATTGTAAACAAATCTAAAATACATTTAGTTGGCTTCAGCTAAAATAAATTTCACTTGTTATAATAAGGTTAGATAAGTTTCCTAAGATTTTTGGTGCAAAATTAAAATTTTTACATTAACATTAATGAAAAAAATATATGTTTAAACGTACGAGAGAAAATTTTAGAAAGGACTTAATTTTAAATGAATTCTTGGTAATTGACCAATTTTACTATATATATATATATATATATATATATATATATATATATATATATATATATATATATATATATATATATATATATATATATATATATATATATATATATATATATATATATATATATATATATATATATATATATATATATATATATATATATATATATATATATATATATATATATATATATATATATATATATATATATATATATATATATATATATATATATATATATATATATATATATATATATATATATATATATATATATATATATATATATATATATATATATATATATATATATATATATATATATATATATATATATATATATATGCAAAACAACCACTCTGAAAGAATAGAGAAATTCCAAGCGCTTTCGTGACTACTCACATTATCAAGGAACTATGAAAGTAAAGCATCCAAGGAAGCTATATAAGGGGTCTGGCCGGCACCTCACTATCAGATCCCACAACGGTTAAACACCTGACGCGCGCCGCCGGCCAACTTGGATAGGTCCTTTGCACAACTCACCCACAAACTATTCTACCCAAGAAATAAGAAATTTTAAAGATTATTTGTCCAGTGTATTATTAAATTCTTCCCAAATTCTATTAATTATAAATGGATCTAATTTATATAAACCAAAGGAAATATTCATATTATTGTCAAAACTGCTTTTTATGAAACAAGATTCAATTATATTCCTGTCGACCATGGACTTGCTTGATACTACTTTCTCAACTTTTTGAAAATCAATTGGATGGTTAAAATCTCTTACATGAATAAATAGAGCATTGGAATCTTGTCCAGTTCTAATGCTATATTTATGTTGTTTTAATCTTAGTTCGAGATTTTTACCAGTTTGACCGTAATAAACTTTATCGCAAATTTTACAAGGAATCTTATAGACACATCCATCAGCATTTTGGGGGGAATTCTTTATCAAAAGTTTTTTTACTGTATCAAGATTTTTGAATACAACTTTAATATTAAAAGTCTTAAGAAGAGAAGGCATATCAACCAAGTTTTCATGGTAAGGGAGAACCAACATAATCAACCTGAGTTTATAAAGTTTTATGAAATAGGTAATGATTTAAAATACCCAAGAAATGTAATTGATAAATCTTTTAAAGTTGCTAGAAATACTTTAGCCTTATTCTACTAAAAATATGTTGGTTCTCCCTTACCATGAAAACTTGGTTGATATGCCTTCTCTTCTTAAGACTTTTAATATTAAAGTTGTATTCAAAAATCTTGATACAGTAAAAAAAACTTTTGATAAAGAATTCCCCCCAAAATGCTGATGGATGTGTCTATAAGATTCCTTGTAAAATTTGCGATAAAGTTTATTACGGTCAAACTGGTAAAAATCTCGAACTAAGATTAAAACAACATAAATATAGCATTAGAACTGGACAAGATTCCAATGCTCTATTTATTCATGTAAGAGATTTTAACCATCCAATTGATTTTCAAAAAGTTGAGAAAGTAGTATCAAGCAAGTCCATGGTCGACAGGAATATAATTGAATCTTGTTTCATAAAAAGCAGTTTTGACAATAATATGAATATTTCCTTTGGTTTATATAAATTAGATCCATTTATAATTAATAGAATTTGGGAAGAATTTAATAATACACTGGACAAATAATTTTTAAAATTTCTTATTTCTTGGGTAGAATAGTTTGTTGGTGAGTTGTGCCAAGGACCTGTCCAAGTTGGGTCGGCGCGCGTCAGGTGTTTAAACCGTTGTGGGATCTGATAGTGAGGTGCCGGCCAGACCCCTTATATAGCTTCCTTGGATGCTTTACTTTCATAGTTCCTTGATAATGTGAGTAGTCACGAAAGCGCTTGGAATTTCTCTATTCTTTCAGAGTGGTTGTTTTGCATATTCTGAAATCACCTGTTTACTGTGATCTTATTGCATATATATATATATATATATATATATATATATATATATATATATATATATATATATATATATATATATATTGGGAATGCAAGAATAATGATAATACAGTAAAAATCCCTGATTTTCGTTCTGCCGATTATAATGGACTTAGGGAACATCTGTCTAATCTTGATTGGGGTTATCTAGCTAATGATTTTATTGACGATAATCATACTTATGAATATGAAGGGATCTGCTTTTATGATTGTTTTCTTAATAATGTACACAGTGCCCAGAGTATATACATTCCCCAGAGAGAAATTAGGTCTAATAATAACGATCCCAAATGGGTTAACAGGAGGCTAAAGCATCTATTAGGGGAGAAAAGGGGAATTTATAGGCGCATCAGAAGAGGAGAGGTTAACCTTACTGACCAATATGTTCAGCTTAAAAGAGAAGTAAAAAAGGCGATTAGAAAGGCTAAACGTGACTATGAAATTAGAGTTGCTAATGAATCAAAGACTAATCCAAAGGGGTTCTTTCAAGTGTATAGGACGAAGGTGAAGGAAAAAGTAGGACCTCTGAAATCTGGGAATGGACAGCTGACGGATAATGAACTGGAAATGTGTTCCTTATTTAATGACTATTTTTTGTCAGTTTTTACACAGGAAGATGTAAATGAGATTCCAGTAATTAACAATTATTTAGTTCCTGATGAATTTAAGTTAACTAATATTACTGTCACGAGGGACATGGTTATTAAACAGATAGACAAACTGAAACAAAATAAGTCCCCGGGACCCGATGAGTTGTTTTCAAGGGTACTTAAGGAATGCAAGATGGAGCTTAGTCAGCCATTAACGAGTGTATTCAATGCGTCCATCCTTACCAGTGTTGTGCCAGAGTTGTGGAAGATGGCTAATGTGGTTCCTATATTCAAATCAGGGGATAAGTCCACTCCTTCAAATTACCGTCCAATAAGCCTGACATCTATAGTGGGCAAGTTATTAGAATCAATTATAGCTGACATTATCAGAAGTCACCTTGAAGAGCATAACTTGATAAATGAATCTCAGCATGGATTCACGAGAGGTCGTTCCTGCCTGACAAACTTACTGACGTTCTTCAATAGAACATTTGAGGCAGTTGACAGTGATAAGGAATATGATATTGTTTATTTGGATTTTAGTAAAGCCTTCGACAGAGTACCTCACAAGAGACTCTTAAGAAAAGTGGCAGCTCATGGTATAGGAGGTAAAGTTCTAGCATGGATTGAGGCATGGCTTACCAATAGAAAGCAGAGAGTTACCATTAATGGAGTGAAATCTGAATGGGGATTAGTCACTAGTGGCGTTCCACAAGGATCAGTTTTAGGCCCTCTCTTGTTCATAATTTACATTAATGACCTTGATGAAGGGATTACTAGTGACATGAGTAAGTTTGCTGATGATACAAAGATAGGCCGTATAATTCACTCTGAGGAGGATATCAATGAACTCCAGGACGATTTGAACAAATTAATGTCTTGGTCTGAAAAATGGCAGATGAAGTTTAATGTGGATAAGTGTAAGGTACTTGCCCTTGGTAATGAAAATAACCCTCGAAGCTATAATCTAGGTGAAGTAGAGCTTGGTCATACAGAATGTGAAAAAGACTTGGGAGTCATGGTAAGCAGAAATCTAAAGCCAAGACAGCAGTGCCTTAGTGTGCGCAACAAGGCCAACAGATTACTTGGATTTATCTCAAGAAGTATAAGTAACAGAAGTCCAAAAGTTATTTTACAGCTCTATACATCACTAGTGAGGCCTCATTTAGATTATGCTGCTCAGTTTTGGTCCCCTTACTACAGGATGGACATAGACTCATTAGAGAACATACAGAGAAGAATGACTAAAATGATTTACTGTGTAAGGAACCTCCCGTATGAAGATAGACTTAAAGCCTTAAATCTCCACTCTCTGGAGAGGCGTAGAATGAGGGGAGATATCATTGAAGTGTATAAGTGGATGACGGGCATAAACAAGGGAGACATTAATAAAGTACTGAGGGTGTCGAACCAGGTAAGAACCAGGAATAATGGATTTAAGTTGGATAAATTTAGATTTAGAAAGGACATAGGTAAGTACTGGTTTTCTAACAGAGTTGTAGATGCGTGGAACAGTCTTCCCAGTGGGGTGATAGAGGCTAGGACCTTGGGTAGCTTTAAGAAGAGACTGGACAAATATATGAGTGGGAGGGGCTGGGTTTGATTGGTGTCAAGGGGTACGGGAGTTATTTCTTGAGTAGCTTTAGGTAGATGTCGTTTTGATAAGGACCTGCCTCGTATGGGCCAGTAGGCCTTCTGCAGTGTTCCTACATTCTTATGTTCTTATGTTCTTATATATATATATATATATATATATATATATATACATAATTATGTATATATATATATATATATATATATATATTTATATATTTATATATATATATATATATATATATATATATATTTATAATGTATATATATATATATATATATATATATATATGTATATATATGTATATACATTATATATATACATATATATATATATATATATATATATTATATATATATATATTATATATATTATATATATATATATGCAACAAGGGCGTATATCAACAACCTGCCTGAGGACAATGCAGTGGTAAAATTAGATTTCAAGAATGCGTTCAATCTCCTGAAAAGAGACGTGGTATTAGCAGCAGTACAAGAACATTTCCCTGGTCTCTTCCCTTTTGTTTCAGCTGGGTATAGCAAGGAATCAATGCTTCTCTTTGGAGAGCATGAAATTACATCATCGGAGGGTGTCCAACAAGGAGATCCTCTTGCACCATTTCTCTTCTGTATAGCAGTTAGGGAAATCACAGTCAGACTGACCAGCGAGCTAAACATCTGGTTCCTAGATGATGGCACACTAGCAGGTACAAAAGAGTCCCTCCTACATGACCTTACACAGGTAATGACACGGGGACAGGAAATGGGTCTCATCCTGAATCCATCCAAATGTGAAATCATCTCAGTCAGTCAACAAGTGATAAATGCAGTGAGATCAAAACTACCAGGAGCAGCAGTCATTGCCCCCACAAATAGTGTCTTGCTAGGAGCACCTCTGGGAAGCAATGCCATTGACACAATTCTCAGGAAGAAATTGGAAGAGTTAAGGAGAATGGAACAACGAATAGGCAATCTGGACACCCACGATGCCTTGTACCTTCTCACAAAGTGCTTGAGTCTGCCCAGGTTGACATATTTCCTAAGATGTGCACCTTCATATGATAACCCTATACTGCACGAATATGACAGTATTCTGAGGCAGATTTTTACGAAAGTACTTAACCTTACTCTAGAAGACGGGCAGTGGAACCAAGCTACACTTCCAGTCAGACTAGGAGGCATTGGTGTCCGCAAGTCATCACAGATTGCGTTACCTGCTTTTCTGTCCTCGTGTATTGCATCCAGAGAGCTTGTAGCAGCGATTCTCCCTGAACATCTTAGGGACAAGATTGGAGTCCAGGACCAAAAATTCATTGACGGAGCAATGATCTGGGATAATCTAACGGGCTCTGAAACCAGACCTGCTCCCCCCAACAACTACAAACAATCGCACTGGGATGGTCCAATAGTGGAAAATATTGCCTCAACAATGCTTCAGAGTGTGTCAGGGAAGGATAGAGCCCGCCTCCTGGCAGTGAGAGCCCCTCATGCTGGGGACTTTCTGTTGGCTGTTCCCAACTCCAGCCTTGGCACACGTCTCGACCCACAGACCATCCGCATCGGTGTTGCCCTTCGACTTGCCGCCCCTATTCTCGCCGAACACAGGTGTATTTGTGGCAGTGAAGCAGCAGACCGATTCGGGTACCATGGTCTTGTGTGCCGTAAATCCGAGGGAAAGATTGCAAGACATGAGGAGGTTAATAACATTATCAAGAGGAGCCTCACAACAGCTGGATGCCCAGCAGTAAGGGAGCCACCCCAACTATGCAGATCTGATGGCAGCCAGAAGCGTCCAGATGGTATCACCCTTCAAGCCTGGACAGATGGGAAGCAGGTGGTGTGGGACTATACATGTGCATCTACCTTGGCTGATACCTATCTCCAATACACCAGGGAGGAAGGAGGGGCAGCTGCCAGCTTCAGGGAGTCCCAAAAGTCTAGAAAATATGGAGAACTTGCCCATCATTATATGTTTGTTCCCATAGGCTCAGAGACCCTTGGCTCATGGGGAAAGAGTGCATCTAAATTCCTTAAGGAGCTGGGAAAAAGACTCATCAGGGTAACTAGGGATCCCAGGGCAGCTAGTTTTCTGTTCCAGCGGCTCAGTGCGGCTGTTCAAAGGGGTAATGCCTGCTGTATTTTGGGCACACGCCCCAGCTCTGAGGAGCTGGATGAGATTTTCGCCTTATAATCGGTGATACACACGTAACAACATGTACCGTATATGCCACCTTTATATCAACAATGTATCTCTTAAATCTTCTGTACCATATTATGTAATAAAAGTACAGTGCCTGCACTCTGAAGGAGGGGTGTTAATGTTGCAGTTTAAAAACTGAAGTGTAAAGCACCCTTCTGGCAAGACAGTGATGGAGTGAATGATGGTGAAAGTTTTTCTTTTTCGGGCCACCCTGCCTTGGTGGGAATCGGCGAGTGTGATAATAAAAAAAAAGTATATATATTATACATATATATATATATATATATATATAAATATATATATATATATATATATATATATATATATATATATATATATATATATATATCTATATATATATATATATATATATATATATATCTGTATATATATATATATATATATATATCTATATATATATATATATATATATATATATATATATATATATATATATATACATATATATTTATATATGTATATATATATAAATATATATATATATATATATATATATATATATATATATATATATATATATATATATATATATATATATATATATATTTATATATATATATATAATTCTTTCAATAATAACTCTACCATACACTTTACCAGGTATACTCAGCAGACTTATCCCCCTATAATTTTTGCACTCTCTTTTATCCCCTTTGCCTTTATACAAAGGAACTATGCATGCTCTCTGCCAATCCCTAGGTACCTTACCCTCTTCCATACATTTATTAAATAATTGCACCAACCACTCCAAAACTATATCCCCACCTGCTTTTAACATTTCTATCTTTATCCCATCAATCCCGGCTGCCTTACCCCCTTTCATTTTACCTACTGCCTCACGAACTTCCCCCACACTCACAACTGGCTCTTCCTCACTCCTACAAGATGTTATTCCTCCTTGCCCTATACACGAAATCACAGCTTCCCTATCTTCATCAACATTTAACAATTCCTCAAAATATTCCCTCCATCTTCCCAATACCTCTAACTCTCCATTTAATAACTCTCCTCTCCTATTTTTAACTGACAAATCCATTTGTTCTCTAGGCTTTCTTAACTTGTTAATCTCACTCCAAAACTTTTTCTTATTTTCAACAAAATTTGTTGATAACATCTCACCCACTCTCTCATTTGCTCTCTTTTTACATTGCTTCACCACTCTCTTAACCTCTCTCTTTTTCTCCATATACTCTTCCCTCCTTGCATCACTTCTACTTTGTAAAAACTTCTCATATGCTAACTTTTTCTCCCTTACTACTCTCTTTACATCATCATTCCACCAATCGCTCCTCTTCCCTCCCGCACCCACTTTCCTGTAACCACAAACTTCTGCTGAACACTCTAACACTACATTTTTAAACCTACCCCATACCTCTTCGACCCCATTGCCTATGCTCTCATTAGCCCATCTATCCTCCAATAGCTGTTTATATCTTACCCTAACTGCCTCCTCTTTTAGTTTATAAACCTTCACCTCTCTCTTCCCTGATGCTTCTATTCTCCTTGTATCCCATCTACCTTTTACTCTCAGTGTAGCTACAACTAGAAAGTGATCTGATATATCTGTGGCCCCTCTATAAACATGTACATCCTGAAGTCTACTCAACAGTCTTTTATCTACCAATACATAATCCAACAAACTACTGTCATTTCGCCCTACATCATATCTTGTATACTTATTTATCCTCTTTTTCTTAAAATATGTATTACCTATAACTAAACCCCTTTCTATACAAAGTTCAATCAAAGGGCTCCCATTATCATTTACACCTGGCACCCCAAACTTACCTACCACACCCTCTCTAAAAGTTTCTCCTACTTTAGCATTCAGGTCCCCTACCACAATTACTCTCTCACTTGGTTCAAAGGCTCCTATACATTCACTTAACATCTCCCAAAATCTCTCTCTCTCCTCTGCATTCCTCTCTTCTCCAGGTGCATACACGCTTATTATGACCCACTTCTCGCATCCAACCTTTACTTTAATCCACATAATTCTTGAATTTACACATTCATATTCTCTTTTCTCCTTCCATAACTGATCATTCAACATTACTGCTACCCCTTCCTTTGCTCTAACTCTCTCAGATACTCCAGATTTAATCCCATTTATTTCCCCCCACTGAAACTCCCCTACCCCCTTCAGCTTTGTTTCGCTTAGGGCCAGGACATCCAACTTCTTTTCATTCATAACATCAGCAATCATCTGTTTCTTGTCATCCGCACTACATCCACGCACATTTAAGCATCCCAGTTTTATAAAGTTTTTCTTCTTCTCTTTTTTAGTAAATGTCTACAGGAGAAGGGGTTACTAGCCCATTGCTCCCGGCATTTTAGTCGCCTCATACGACACGCATGGCTTACGGAGGAAAGATTCTTTTCCACTTCCCCATGGACAATAGAAGAAATAAAGAAGAACAAGAGCTATTTAGAAAAAGGAGAAAAACCTAGATGTATGTATATATATATGCATGTGCGTGTCTGTGAAGTGTGACCAAAGTGTAAGTAGGAGTAGCAAGATATCCCTGTTATCTAGCGTGTTTATGAGACAGAAAAAGAAACCAGCAATCCTACCATCATGCAAAACAGTTACAGGTTTCTGTTTCACAGTCATCTGGCAGGACGGTAGTACTTCCCTGGGTGGTTGCTGTCTACCAACCTACTACCTATATATATATATATATATATATATATATATATATATATATATATATATATATATATATATATATATATATATATATATATATATATATATATATATATATATATATATATATATATATATATATATATATATATATATATATATATATATATATATATATATATATATATATATATATATATATATATATATATATATATATATATATATATATATATATATATATATATATATATATATATATATATATATATATATATATATATATATATATATATATATATATATATATATATATATATATATATATATATATATATATATGTCGTGCCGAATAGGCAGAACTTGCGATCTTGGCTTAAATAGCAACGCTCATCTTGCCATATAGGACAAGTGAAAATTTGTGTATGCAATAATTTCGCCAAAATCATTCTGAACCTAACGAAAAAAATATATTTCACTGTGTTTGTTTAGTATTAAATTATTGTAAACAAATCTAAAATATATTTAGTTGGGTTAGGCTAAAATAAATTGTTCTTGTTATAATAAGGTTAGGTAAGTTTTCTAAGATTCTTTTGGTGCAAAATTAAAAATTTTTACATTAACATTAATGAAAAAAATATATCTTTAAACGTATAAGAGAAAATTTTAGAAAGGACTTAATTTTAAATGAGTTCTTGCTAATTGACCAATTTTACATATTCGGCACGACATATATATATATATATATATATATATATATATATATATATATATATATATATATATATATATATATATATATATATATATATATATATATATATATTTTTTTTTTTTTTTTTCAACAAGTCGGTCGTCTCCCACCGAGGCAGGGTGACCCAAAAAAGAAAGAAAATCCCCAAAAAGAAAATACTTTCATCATCATTCAACACTTTCACCACACTCACACATTATCACTGCTTTTGCAGAGGTGCTCAGAATACAACAGTTTAGAAGCATATACGTATAAAGATACACAACATATCCCTCCAAACTGCCAATATCCCAAACCCCTCCTTTAAAGTGCAGGCATTGTACTTCCCATTTCCAGGACTCAAGTCCGACTATATGAAAATAACCGGTTTCCCTGAATCCCTTCACTAAATATTACCCTGCTCACACTCCAACAGATCGTCAGGTCCCAAGTATCATTCGTCTCCATTCACTCCTATCTAACACGCTCATGCACGCTTGCTGGAAGTCCAAGCCCCTCGCCCACAAAACCTCCTTTACCCCCTCTTTCCAACCCTTTCGAGGACGACCCCTACCCCTCTTTCCTTCCCCTATAGATTTATATGCTTTCCATGTCATTCTACTTTGATCCATTCTCTCTAAATGACCAAACCACCTCAACAACCCCTCTTCTGCCCTCTGACTAATGCTTTTATTAACTCCACACCTTCTCCTAATTTCCACACTCCGAATTTTCTGCATAATATTTACACCACACATTGCCCTTAGACAGGACATCTCCACTGCCTCCAACCGTCTCCTCGCTGCTGCATTTACCACCCAAGCTTCACATCCATATAAGAGTGTTGGTACTACTATACTTTCATACATTCCCTTCTTTGCCTCCATAGATAACGTTTTTTGACTCCACATATACCTCAACGCACCACTCACCTTTTTTCCCTCATCAATTCTATGATTAACCTCATCCTTCATAAATCCATCCGCCGACACGTCAACTCCCAAGTATCTGAAAACATTCACTTCTTCCATACTCCTCCTCCCCAATTTGATATCCAATTTTTCTTTATCTAAATCATTTGATACCCTCATCACCTTACTCTTTTCTATGTTCACTTTCAACTTTCTACCTTTACACACATTCTCAAACTCATCCACTAACCTTTGCAATTTTTCTTTAGAATCTCCCATAAGCACAGTATCATCAGCAAAAAGTAACTGTGTCAATTCCCATTTTGAATTTGATTCCCCATAATTTAATCCCACCCCTCTCCCGAACACCCTAGCATTTACTTCTTTTACAACCCCATCTATAAATATATTAAACAACCATGGTGACATTACACATCCCTGTCTAAGACCTACTTTTACCGGGAAGTATTCTCCCTCTCTTCTACACACCCTAACCTGAGCCTCACTATCCTCATAAAAGCTCTTTACAGCATTTAGTAACTTACCACCTATTCCATATACTTGCAACATCTGCCACATTGCTCCTCTATCCACTCTATCATATGCCTTTTCTAAATCCATAAATGCAATAAAAACTTCCCTACCTTTATCTAAATACTGTTCACATATATGCTTCAATGTAAACACTTGATCTACACATCCCCTACCCACTCTGAAGCCTCCTTGCTCGTCCGCAATTCTACATTCTGTCTTACCTCTAATTCTTTCAATTATAACCCTACCGTATACTTTTCCTGGTATACTCAGTAAACTTATTCCTCTATAATTTTTACAATCTCTTTTGTCCCCTTTCCCTTTATATAAAGGGACTATACATGCTCTCCGCCAATCCCTAGGTACCTTCCCCTCTTTCATACATTTATTAAACAAAAGTACCAACCACTCCAACACTATATCCCCCCCTGCTTTTAACATTTCTGTCATGATCCCATCAGTTCCAGCTGCTTTACCCCCTTTCATTCTACGTAATGCCTCACGTACCTCCACCACACTTACATTCTGCTCTTCTTCACTCCTAAAAGATGGTATACCTCCCTGGCCAGTGCATGAAATTACCGCCTCCCTTTCTTCCTTAACATTTAAAAGTTCCTCAAAATATTCTCGCCATCTACCTAATACCTCCCTCTCCCCATCTACTAACTCCCCTACTCTGTTTTTAACTGACAAATCCATACTTTCCCTAGGCTTTCTTAACTTGTTTAACTCACTCCAAAATTTTTTCTTATTTTCATTAAAATTTCTTGACAGTGCCTCTCCCACTCTTTATATATATATATATATATATATATATATATATATATATATATATATATATATATATATATATATATATATATATAAAAAATATCAAGAAGAAAACAAGGTATTATAGGCTGTAGGCATAATATATATTAAAGTGATTTTCTCATGTATTAACAATAACAAATAGAAGTTGAAAGACATAGTAAATAAATGTAGCGTTTCTAGTTACTAGTCACATAAATCAGTGGGAAAACGATCGTGTAACGGTGATTATTTTTCTTCAAATTACGTTCTATTAGTTTTAGGAAAGATTTCTGAGGTGTCTGCGTTTATTTCAAGGAAAAAAATGTAGAAAGGAAATAATTCTTCAATAAATTTTACTTAATTACAACGAAATAAACAAATTTGTGAATAAAGAAAGTTTCAGTGATAAAGGGAATAATAATAAAACCCAGGTTGTACGAGAAAAACAATGTAAATTTTCTCTTATTCGTATTTTCATTACATTTCAATCAAAGCGATATTTTGCAAAAGGCTCACTAAAATTAGCACAATGACTGAAAATCGCATTAAATTTATAAAAAAAATTAATTAAAACTTAAAATAGTTATCACAGAAATTATAATTTTTTTTTATCCTAGTGTGTGTCATATTTGAGCCTCTCAGAGTTTCAAGAAGAAGACTCACTGGGCATAACAAGAGAATGATGGATCCGTCAAGTTATCTGGGACTTACAGCCATCATCTTCAGTCTCACACTCGTCAGGGCAGGTGAGTTTCTTCAATTATATCTTCTTTCACTTTGTTGTATATTATCCAGCAGCTGCACAGCAAGCCGAAAATTATTGTTTTTATTAATTCTATTGCTAATGTTAGTAAAATAGGGTGCATATTCGAATAATAGTGAAATAAGGTATGTACTCAAATGTTAATAAAATGGAACATATACTCATATAGTAGTAAAATAGATATACAGTGGACCCCCGCTTTACGATCAACTCCCAATGCGACCAAGTATGTAAGTGTATTTATATAAGTGCGTTTGTACGTGTATGTTTGGGGGTCTGAAATGGACTAATCTAATTCTGGAATGAAATAATATCGTAAACCGGGGGTCCACACTCGTATATTCAAGAAATGGAGGGTAACACAATTTATCTTGAGCAACCCGGGTAACTCAAGATGCATTCATTGTCATCTTTAGACGAACAGAATTGAAATAACTATTGCCCTAATGATCGTATTTGGATAATTTATTTTTAACTTTACAAGATACTGCTTCAGAAGTCTACCCGTAGTACAACAGCATAACAAGCTGGTGTCATTAAGCTCCACACGAGATATAAGATATGACAACTTTTTGATATACTATGTATTACTGGATAAGAGGTTGATGTGCATGTTTTTAGAAGGGCAGCATATATTTAAGATTATCATTTATAGTTACAGTGATAGTAAGAGGTAGACGGGGTACTAGGAGATTGTCACCAGTGAATAAATTAAACAATGTAGTGAGAGGAAGATATAAGCAACTGCTGGGAAAAAGGTGGGCTGGAGAGAGTATAGGTAATGAGGAATCTTAAGGATGCAGTATTAGGGGATGCAGCAGAAGTCTGTGTAATATAAGGGGAGGGGATGCGAGAGGGAAGAGGAACGATTGGTGGAATGGTGAGTTTAGGAGAGTGGCAAGGAAGAAAAAGTTGCCATATGAAAGGCTAATAGAAAGCATAAGTGATAAAAATTAGGGTGGAGTATGTGGAGAGTAAAAGAGAGGTTAAGAGAGTGGTATGTGTGAGTAAATGGAGACCAAATGAGAGACTCGGAGAGGTTTTTATCAACAAATTTTGTTTAGAATATGAAAAAGCTTTGGAGTGAGATTAATAACCCGATAAAGCCTAGGGAATGAATGAATTTACCAATTTAAAATAGGAGAGGGGAGTTATTAGATGGGGTGTTGGAGGTATTGGGAAGATGGAAATTCAACATGTTGTTGAAGTAACAATTAAGTTACTTTCATGAAGTGATTTAAGGGAAACCTGTTGTCCTGATTCATGGAATTGGGAAGTACAGTTCTCGCACTCGGAATGAGTGGTGAGGGTATAGCAGTTTGGAGAGGTATCTGAGCGGTAAGGTCGGCGTAAGTCTGGCAAGATGGTGATGGCGTGAGTGATGGTGAAAGTGTTACTTATTTTCTGGGTCACCCTACCTCGGTGGGAGACGGCTGGAATGTTGAAAAAAAATGCTTCAAGAACACAGAGAATTCTAAGAAAAATCTAGAATAAAGCTGTATCATAATGTCATTGAATCAGTATAGGATGTACAATAATGTTATACATTTACTATTCTTATATTTTATGAAAGATATCGATTAATAACATTGAGAGTGATTAAAAGAAAAAGTTCCAGCGGCATTTTATAGACAAAATGGCATATATCATTATGCATATTTTTGCAGGGGTTCGTTATAATTTCTAAATGTTTTGTTTCTTACTCAGCTTCTGTGCCACAACAGTGAAACAGTTTATGTAACTGACACTGGAACAGCTACACAGACAACTTTTGTTCCTAGTAGAGAAATTAGATCTAATAAAAATGATCCCGAATCGATGAACAATAGATTAAAACATCTCATTGGTCAAAAGAGAGGCATATACATTGGCGTATCGAAAGAGGGGATGAGCAGTTAAGAAATCAATATATTCAATTAAAGAGAGAAATAAAAAAATCGAATAAGAAAAGCAAAAAGGGATTAAGAGGCTAAGGTCGCAAGGGATTCGAAAACTAACCCGAAAGGGTTCTTTCAGGTATACAGACGTAAGATTAGAGACAAGACTGGCCCACTTAAGAGTAGCTCAGGTCAGATCACTGACAGTGATAAGGATATGTGTGAAATTTTCAGTTCTTACTTCCACTCAGTTTTCACCCAGGAAAATACTAGCAAAATTCCAGAAATAATAGATTATGTAGAACAGGACGATAATAAACTATGTACAATTGCAGTAACTAGTGACATGGTCCTCAGTCAAATAGAGAAAATAAAACCTAACAAATCCCCAGGCCTTGATGAACTGCAAGGTTGTTAAAGGAATGTAAGATAAGATAAGATAAGATAAGATTTCGTTCGGATTTTTAACCCCGGAGGGTTAGCCACCCAGGATAACCCAAGAAAGTCAGTGCGTCATCGAGGACTGTCTAACTTATTTCCATTGGGGTCCTTAATCTTGTCCCCCAGGATGCGACCCACACCAGTCGACTAACACCCAGGTACCTATTTGCTGCTAGGTGAACAGGACAACAGGTGTAAGGAAACGTGTCGGAATGTTTCCACCCGCCGGGAATCGAACCCGGGCCCTCCGTGTGTGAAGCGGGAGCTTTAGCCACCAGGCCACCGGGCCACTAACTTTCTTCACTAAGGTATTTGAGGAGGTAGATCATGGTATTGAATATGATATTGTGTATATGGACTTCAGTAAGGCTTTCGATAGAGTTCCACATCAGAGGCTATTGAGGAAACTTTATTCACACGGAATAGGAGGAAAATTTTTTTTCTGGGTTGAGGCATGGCTGACGAATAGACAGCAGAGAGTTTGCATAAATGGGGAGAAATCAGAATGGGGGCATGTCGCAAGCGGTGTTCAACAGGGGTCAGTTTTGGGCCCCTTGTTGTTCACAATCTACATAAACGACATTGATAAGGGAATGAATAGCGACATAAGGAAATTTGCTGATGACACCAAAATAGGCCGTCCAATTCATTCTAATGAGGACATTAGAGCACCCCTGGATGATTTGAATAGACTGATGCAATGGTCAGAGAAGTGGCAGATGCAATTCAATATAGACAAATGCAAAGTTCTAAATGTTGGACAGGAAAACAACCATATCGCATATAAACTAAATAATGTAGATCTTAATATTACGGATTGCTAAAAGGATTTAGGAGTTCTGGTTAGTAGTAATCTAAAACGAAGATAAGAGTGCATTCGTGTTCGCAATAAAGCTAACAGAATCCTTGGCTTCATAACAAGAAGTATAAATAATAGAAGTCCTCAAGTTGTTCTTCAACTCTATATATCTTTGGCTAGGCCTCATTTAGATTATGTTGCACAGTTTTGGTCACCGTATTACAGAACTGATATAAATGCTCTGGAAAACGTACAGAGGAGAATGACAAAGTTGATCCTATGTAACAGAAATCTTCCCTATGAGGATAGACTGAGGGCCCTGACTCTGCACTCTAGACATTTCCCTTCCCTCTATCCCTTTATTGAATCATGTTATTGCGTGACCTCTAAACTATTGTTTGGGGACCATGAAATTGACTCGTGTGAGGGTGTGCAACAGGGAAACCCTCTCGCCCCCTTTCTATTGTGTCTGGTCATCAAGGAAGTCACAGAAGTGCTCTCCAGTGAGCTCAATATCTGGTTCTTGGATGATGGTACCCTAGCTGGCACTACAGAATCTCTCCTAGAGGACATCAGAAAAATTAAAGACATGGGAGAGAGCCGGGGCCTATCTTTAAACCGCACCTAATGTGAAATAGTTTCTACCAATCGACAGATGATCCAGAATATTAGTGCTGTTTTACCAAGAGCACGAGCCATTGATCCAGCCACCAGTTCTCTCCTTGGTGCTCCTCTTGAGCCTAATGCCATCGATCTGATCCTAGAAAAAATCTCAAACCTCACGACGATGGAAGGCAGGATGAAAGACATCGATACTCATGATTCCTTCTACCTCCTCACCGGGTGCCTATCAATCGCAAAACTTACCTACTTCCTGAGATGCTCCCCAGCCTTCAGCAGTCCGAAATTCAAGGAATATTACTCTCTCCTTAAGACCATGATAATGTATTGTATCTTTCTCTCGAAGATGGACAGTGGTTGCAAGCCTCACTTCCAGTCAGGCTTAGGGGACTGGGAGTACGCAGATCCTCCTAGATTGCACTAACAGCTTTCCTATCCTTTTCCCTAGCATCAAATGAGTTAAGACAAATTCTTCCGGACAATCTCAGTGACTCAGCAGGAATTCAGGACTGTGATGAATGGTTTGAAAAACCGACAAGTTGAAGATTGAGACACTTATGCAACATATGGGAATCGTCATTCAGGAAACGTTTCACCACACAGTGGCTTCATCAGTCCAATACAAAGTAGAAAGGCGTAAGGAGAGGAGGAGTTTGAGATAATCAGTCCCTCAGCCTGGAGTCGATGTGTTCAGTCCATCAATCTTGTAGAATGTACAGCATAGGGCCGTAGACGTGGCTTATATACTGTAGTGAGGTGAGGCGAAGCAGGAGGAGGTGGGGTCATAGTGGTATCATCCACTAGTCGAAGTAGGTCTTCGTCCAAAGGTTGGACAAGTGTTGAAGAATTCTTCAAGTGTTGAAGAATTCTTCAAGTGTTGAAGAATTCTTCAAGATAAGAAACTTAATAAATCATCAAATGAAACTTTTGTAAACAAGGAAGTAACATCAAAACTAACCATGTTAAAATCATTTAAGTCAGTCAAGGAGCTTAATTTATCAAGCAAGTCCACGGTCGACAGGAATATAACTGAATCATGTTTCATTAAAAGCAGTTTTGAAAGTAATATGAATATTTCTTTTCGTTTATATAAATTAGATTCATTTATAATTACTAAAATTTGGGAAGAATTTAATAATACATTTGACAAATAATAAATCTTAATTCTTGGGTAGAGTACTAGGGTTGGGCAAATATTTTGTTAGTGGGATGTCGTGAAGGACCTGCCTAGTTGGGGCAATAGGCCAGCCGTAGTATTCCTCTTTTCTTATGTGTCGGGTGTCGTCGCGCATCAGGTGTTGCTTTGTTGTGGGATGTGACGGTGAGGTGTGGTCTAGACCCTTTATATGTCTTTTTTTGATGTATTGTTTTTATAGTTCCTTGATAATGTGAGAAGTCAAGAAATCGCTTGGAATTTCACTATTCTTTCACAGTGGCTTTTTGCATATATATGTATATATGTATATATATATATATATATATATATATATATATATATATATATATATATATATATATATATATATATATATATATATATATATATATATATATATATATATATATATATATATATGAAAATCGGTTAAATGTATAAAATATCGTATGTTCCGAGATATCTTTAACATTCATTTATTGCACTCAATGGGAAGAAAGGGATAATACACGGTTTAAACAGCAAAATTAAGAATTTATTTCATTAGTATTATGGATGCTAAAAGTGCAATTACAGACTACTGTTTCAATCTGAGATCATCAGCACTCATCAGCGTTCTTCTAATTATGTTTCCTTGCTACCAGTTGGACGTATAGTGGTGCTCTAAACCCGTTGGGATAACACAGAGTTTGGGAAAAGAAAGGCATTCAGACTCGATTCAAAGAATTAAAGCACAGGTTTGTTTCGTTATATTAGAGTTCATCTGCCTGACGGAACCTCCCTAGAGCGATGGGTAATGTTATTACTCTGTATAAGGAGGTCACTGAAATTTTAAGTGTATATATCACATTTTCCAAATATCTAGATAGAGAGGAAACTTAATGTTGCACTTTGAATATATTTTTCGTACTTTTCAAAAGCCAAAGAAGAATCGGAAATTTCATCAATTGTTCTTTTTTTTTTACACAGCACGTGCCACCTAGAATAGAAATTGACACCTTGTGTTAATTTGATTGTCTGCCACTCGTATTGTGTGTTATGTTAAGGAGGAAGACGCCAGCCTGTATGCAAATGTAATTTTTTCTTTCGTCACTGTCTGTGTTAGGACACACTTTCCTCACGCTGTCTAAGTGGGATTGTGGCAAGAGTTTTCTCTGGCTTTGTTTTTTTTTTATTTGGGAGGGAAAGATGAAGGAGATTTGTAAGCAAACGCATACACACTGAAGAACAGAAACTTCTTTATGTATATATTCGTTTAGGCATTCCTTTACTGTCAGTGATTATTGTCAAGAGAAATGCCCAGCTGCAAAAACTTGATAATTAATTAAATTTAAATAATGAGTGAACTGTTTTAAGTCTAAGGAGTGTAAATAAAGTTAGCAGCATTTAAATCGCAGAATCTGAATGCAGCGTGGAAGTGAATTTCATGAAATTAACAGAGTATGAAATCAAAACAGTGGCATGATAACACAATCAATTAGTAAATTATTTATATTAAAGAAATTGTGAACACCATTCCTGAAATATTAGTTTTGAACCAGAAAATAATGACGACGAGAAAGGAGCAGTGAATGTAGCAATAGCAGGCGACGCAGCTCTCACCGGCAGGAAGTGTGAAACAACCAGTCTGAGTTAGAGGGAGCCAGTCATTCCTCGGAAGAGAAATAAGCTGCAACAGTTTCTGAGCGAAGATCAGCATGAAGACGACTACGAGAGAGTTAAAACCTTTTATGTAAGAGTTGTTGAAAAAATGGAATAATTATGATAATTATGAAAGACAAGGTAAAAGTTTAAGAAATATCTGCAAGGAGCTACAAGGAAGACGAATGGAGCGGCGGTGAATGAGCCAACGGTATTTTTCAGGTGTATTTAGTGGCGGTCCTGAGGTGACAAGTATTATTCAGATGGTAGAGATGTTAAAGTGAACAGCCAGTCATGAGACAGATAAGTCAGTGACTATTATTAGCTTATAGGAGAGAACTTAAGATCTTACAAGTGAGAGAGGAAGCATGGCAATTACAGTTAGGTTCAAAAAAAATGTAGGAGATTGTTTGTGTTTTCATTTAGTGCCGGAGTAGGACTTCATATGCCTCTTTCCACATAGGCTATTTACACTATGCTGGGCAGTGCTGATTTATGCGAGGTAGAGGTGATGGTAGCTGGTCAGCACATCTACTCAGCAATATTGGGCTCACCTTATCTGGGTGGAAGATATACTTGATTTTACACAGGGTTTGACAAGGTTAGGTTAAGGATCCCTAGCTTTATTGACAAGCTATTTACAGGTTAAGGATTCCTAACTTTATTGACAAGCTAAGAGCTGTTACCTACATCAGCTCATTTGAAAGCATTTTTATTGTTATGAAACATACAAGTAGGGAACAGGATGAAGTTGGAGCCATCTGTGGGCCAGCATTTTCATTTGATCAACTGACTTTATCTCGTTGACATCATAATGCTGTACGAATGTGTTCCATACTCGAGTCATCCTGGGGATAAATGATCTCAGATGGAGTGATGTTCTGGAGAAGGGTACAGCCAGAGTGAAGTTGCTGCTTTCTGCCCGTCTTGTGGTATAGAAACTTGCTTCACGCTGTCCTCGAAGTGGATCCAAGTGTGGTACTTTGACAATATTGGCCTTGTACATAACAGTAAGGCCACCCACATCCCTCCTGTGTTGAAGGCTCTGCTGAAATGACAGATCTATCCAGGATGGGTCCAGGCGAGAGATGAGACGTCTTGCTCTGTTCTCTACTCTGTCAAGCAGTCGCAGATGAGAGGGGGGGGGGCAGGCAAACCAAGAAAGTGGAGCATACTCAAGGTGTGAGCGTACTTGTGCCTCGTACAGAATCTTGCAACCCCTACTGTCAAGCAGATGCGAGATACGGCGAAGTGCTGTAAGCTTCCTGGCTGCCTTGTTTGCAAGATTTACAACATGGTTCTTCATGGTCAGTTTGGAGTCAAATTTCACCCCAAGGATATCAACTTCTTCCCCAGGTGCCAACACCCTCCCATTCATCCTTACTACTGCACCAGCATTACCATCATGGTGCCTAGAGACCATCATCATTTGCGTTTTCTCAGGTGCAAATGTTACTTGCCATCTATTTCCCCAAGCTGATATAGCTCTTAGCTGGTGATTGATGTAGCTTAGAGCAGCTGGCATTTCTTCTCTTGGATAAGTGAATGTCAGTGTACAGTCGTCTGCATATGCATGGGATTCTGGGATGAGATGAAGAAGGTCATTGAAGTAGACATTCCATAACAATGGTCCCAGCACGCTTCCTTGTGGAACACTTGCCCCAATAGGATGTCTTGCTGATTCCGTTCCATTGAGAACTACCCTTAGAGATCTACCATGAAGGTAATCACTGAGGAGACATAGCGTAGAGCCTGCAATTCCCAGTGCTTGAAGTTTTGCTAAGAGGCCCTGGTGCCACACCCGGTCGAAAGCACCAGCAATGTCCAGTGCTACCACACAGCTGACTTTGGATTCATCCAGTGACTGGTGCCACTTAGTGGAGAGGTTTAACAACAGATCAGCAGCAGAGTAACCTTTCCTGAAGCCATATTGACGGTCACAAAGTAGTGAGTGGTAGTCAAAAAACTCTGTCATTTGTCTTGAGATTATTGTCTCAAGGATCTTACCAGTGATTGACAGGAGTGACACTGGTCTGTAGTTGCTGATTTCTGCTCTGCTCTTCTTTTTGTGAACAGGGACTACATTTGCCTCTTTCCACAGAGAGGGCCATTTACACTGTACTAGGCAGTGCTGAAAGATGCGAGTTAGAGGTGCTGCTAGCTGGTCTGCACATCTTCTCAGCAATCTTGGGCTCAACTTGTCTGGGCCCACAGCCTTTTCTTGGTCAAGCGATTTAAGAAGGAAATGCACCTCCTCCTGCCTTATTGTCACCACTGACAGTTTTGACACAGTTCTTGCAGCTAGCCAAGGAGGGTCCCTTGCTGGATCAGGAACTTGCATTTTGGTAGCAAAGTGTTCGGCAAAGAGGTCCGCCTTCTCTTGACTACTAGTAGAGGTGGTCCCATCCTGTCGATTTAGAGGTGGAATGAGTTCATCAGGCAGATAACCTTGTCTGTCCTTGACCAGGGACCACCAGGTTTTGGAGCCTACCCTACCTGATGCTAGCTTTCTTTTTGTGTCCACCTCCCATTTAGCAATGGCCCACTTTTGAACGTCACCCATATGCCTACAGGCTTGCCTGTGCAAGTTCCTGTTATAGGTGGTAGGATGTCTCTTATACCTTCGCCATGCTTTGTACTTAGCAGTAGCAGCCTCTCTACAACGAAAGCCAAACCAAGGCTGATCTGTAGGCTTCGTCACATATTGCCGGTGAGGAATGTGTTCTTGTTGTAGATTAAGGATGTGTCCAGTGAAGGCTTTCACTTGGTTGTCAACATCCCCTTGGAGAAGAGCATTCCAATCGGTGGTGGCGAGCTCAGAGCAAAGGGCTGGCCAATTACCTCTTTCCCATAGCCAGGTTGTGCGTGTGGACTCCTCACCTCGTTCTGTTGGGATCTTAAGTGTCGTAAAAACAGCCTTGTGGTCAGATGATCCAACGTAGCCGAGGGGTTGACAAGTGACTATACCTTCTGCCAGATCACTCACTACTGGGTCAAGGGAGGAGCCAGAGATATGAGTAGGGAAATCAACAAAGTTTCTCATGTCAAACACTGCAAGAAGGTCATCAAAGTCTCTCTCTCTCTCTCTCTCTCTCTCTCTCTCCCTCTCTCTCTCTCTCCCTTTCTCTCACCCTTTCTCTCACCCTTTCTCCCTTTCTCTGCCTCTTCCTTTCTCTTTCTCCCTCTACCGGATTGCCGACTACTGGCTTATATACGGAAATAAGTTATATGTTTACATGCATAAGATGAAGTTCATCTTTCGCAGCAGGAAGTAGTCTTAGCTGTGTCAGCAGAGATCGTGGCAGGGAAATTAATCTAGATTCTCAATATTGTCTACTGTGAAATAGAAACATGTGTTGAAGATAAGGGTCTGCGTGGAAAGGAATAAGATTGTGATACTGACAATAAAACTTAAGAAACACGTTTCGTAACTGCTAAGTAAAATTGATGAATCAAAAAATAAAATAAATAAAGAAAAAAAGAACTGAGGAAAGATGAAAGAAAATACTTTGTCGAAATCTCTTAGTGGTAGGAGCAAAATACTCGAACTAAAATTAATATCATGTTCCATAAAAATAGTTGCAATTACCGAATCATTGTTTGTTGAAAAGAATCGTGAAAAGCTTGCATCATATAGTGTACAAACTCTTAAATTGTTCAGCACTGCTGGAAACATGAAAGGATGGAATAACGCAGTTTGTCGGAGAAAATTTGACTTGTTGCATCAAAAATGATAAATGGTCCTAGGAACCTGGCAACGAATCGATATGACTAATAATTTGAGAACGAAATAATAATTTGATTTTAACTGGGCAATACAGATCCCACGAACTTAGGAATCAATATCGTGAGACATCCCATGTACGAAGTTTTACAGGCCTCTAGACATGAAAACGAATTAATTATCAGAGATTAAGTTTTTCGGAAATTGACTGAAATTCTTGAGTTTCAAATTTTACAGTCAAACGATTTCCTTCATATTCTTAAGAACAATTTTTTTCAAAAATTTTTTTTGACAGAACCAACAGGAAGGAATGACGTGTTTAAGTTAGTTTAGACAGACAAGGAGACCGTTGATAACACACTGGAGATCACTTAGCGACCTGGAGCAAACTAGCACTAATTTAAAACACTTAACATTGAATGGAAATATGATAGAAAATAATGCAGAAAAAGCCCAAATCTTTCTTTCTACACAATACGTCGAAAGGTATCTTACTGGAGTAAGGAAGAGAACTTAAGTATATGATGAAAGAAAAATTATCTAAAAAGTATTAAAAGGAAACCTCAAAGGTTGTCATTGATACTTTCTGTCTTGCCAGAGAGAATTTCCCCTCGCATCTATTGCAGTCTTGCAACATTGCATAGCTTCTGACGACACACTAGAGTGCGAGCGAGTAAGACCTAAAGATTTCCATCCTCAAGTGGTTTGCTTTCAATTGTTAAGATATCCTGTTTACGATTGTATTGCGCATATATATAGATATATATATATATATATATATATATATATATATATATATATATATATATATATATATATATATATATATATATATATATATATATATATATATATATATATATATATATATATATATATATCGTGCCGAATAGACAGAACTTGCGATTTTGGCTTAAATAGCAACGCTCATCTTGCCATATAGGACAAGTGAAAATTTGTGTATGCAATAATTTCGCCAAACTCATTCTGAACCTAACGA
This sequence comes from Cherax quadricarinatus, assembly GCF_038502225.1. Classification (NCBI taxonomy): domain Eukaryota; kingdom Metazoa; phylum Arthropoda; class Malacostraca; order Decapoda; family Parastacidae; genus Cherax; species Cherax quadricarinatus. Next base: position 84,328 of record NW_027196460.1, read on the forward strand.
AAAAAAACATATTTCACTGTGTTTGTTTAGTATTAAATTACTGTAAACAAATCTAAAATATATTTAGTTGGGTTAGGCTAAAAAAAAATTGTTCTTCTTACAATAAGGTTAGGTAAGTTTTCTAAGATTCTTTTGTTGCAAAATTAAAAATTTTTACATTTGTAGACAGCCTGTACTGTCTGCACAGACAGCCCATGCTGTCTGCCAGCTTAGTTCATATTTCGCGCCATGCTGGTGCTGCCACCTATAGGCTTTGCCACTTCAGTATGCCCAGACTTGCCTCGCTCTCACTCACACAGCGGCCTAGCAGCAAGACACAAGTACTCCCAGCTCTCTCTCGTGGGCATGGCCCTCCCGGGCCATGGGCACAAACACACAAGCCTGTGTACCCACTACGACTTAACAATAAACAAAGAAGCCTCCGAAGAAGACGTATCATTAACTCCCCACTACCAGAATACTAAACAAACCCGTTATACATTAACATTAATGAAAAAAGTATATCTTTAAACAAATATGAGAAAATTTTAAAAAGGACTTAATTTTAAATGAGTTCTTGCCAATATAATTTCAACACGTCGGCCGTCTCCCACCGAGGCAGGGTGACCCAAAAAAAAAGAAAATCCCCAAAAAGAAAATACTTTCATCATCATTCAACACTTTCACCTCACTCATACATAATCACTGTTTTTGCAGAATACAACAGTTTAGAAGCATATATAAAGATACACAACATATCCCTCCAAACTGCCAATATTCCAAACCCCTCCTTTAAAGTGTAGGCATTGTACTTTCCATTTCCAGGACTCAAGTCCGGCTATATAAAAATAACCGGTTTTCCTGAATCCCTTCACTAAATATTACCCTGCTCACAGTACAACAGCTCGTCAGGTCCCATAAACCATTCGTCTCCATTCACTCCTATCTAACACTCTCACGCACACTTGCTGGAAGTCCAAGCCACTCGCCCACAAAGCCTCCTTTACCCCCTCCCTCCAACCATTTCGAGGACGACCCATACCCCGCCTTCCTTCCCCTACAGATATATACGCTCTCCATGTCATTCTACTTTGATCCATTCTCTCTAAATGACCAAACCACCTAAATAACCCCTCTTCAGCCCACTGACTAATATTTTTATTAACTCCACACCTTTTCCTAATTTCCACACTCCGAATTTTCTGCATAATATTTGCACCACACATTGCCCTTAGACAGGACATCTCCACTGCCTCCAACCGCCTCCTCGCTGCAGCATTTACAAACCATGCTTCACACCCATATAAGAGAGTTTGTACCACTATACTTCCATACATTCCCTTCTGTGCCTCCATAGACATCGTTTTTTGCCTCAGCAAAAAGCTCACATTATGCCAGAAGAAACAGTCTGCTTGAACACAGCAGAAATAAGTTGTGTAAATACTGCAGACACAACAGAAATAGTCACTGAAGGATCTAAATACTCATCTTTGGGTAAACTCTTAAGAGTTACAGCTCTTGTCTTTAAATTCATTAAAGGAATAAAACCTGATTATGAATGTCTTGAACCCATTAAATACTGGGTGAAACTAATACAGAAAGATGTTTTCTCTACAGAATATAAATTTCTAGAAACACAAAATAAATCCCCAAAGAAACCTGTTATGATTAATTCTTTAGGACTTTATCTCGACTCAGAAAAGATTATAAGATGTCGAAAAAGAATTCATAATTCTTCACTACCTAAAGAAGCCATACATCCAATATTGATCCCCAAGAATCATTGGCTAACAAAACTGATTGTGCAAAACGCCCACAGTAACGTGTTACATGGTGGGGTAGCTGACACACTTTGTCATATACGACAATCCTACTGGATACCTCAAGGTCGACAAAGTGTGAAAAAACAAATAAAGGACTGTATTACTTGTCGTCACTACGATATGCGAGTATGTCAGTATCCAGGTCCACCTCCATATCCCTCTGAAAGAGTTTGTCATATCACTCCATTTGAGGTGACAGGTGTAGATTACACTGGACCAATAATTTTAACCAAAACAGTTGACAAAGTTCCAATCAAGGTGTACATCTGTTTGTTCACTTGTGCTACAACTAGAGCAGTACATCTAGAAGTAGCCACTGACATGTCTGCTGAAACCTTTATCAAATTATTCAGAAGGTTTGCAGCCAGAAGGGCATGTCCCAGACTGATGATTTCAGATAATGCAACGAACTTTGTTGCTGGTGCTGCTTATATAAGCAAGATCTTTGATCAACCAGAAGTACAACAGATGCTGAATCAACGCAGTTGTCGTTGGAGATACATTCCTCCTAAATCTCCATGGCACGGCGGATTTTATGAAAGAATGATCGGCATTGTAAAACGTTGTTTAAGGAAGACTCTTCATCGTCAAAGAATCGACTTAGAAGAATTCCGTACAGTTGTGACTGAAATAGAAAATAGAGTCAACAACAGACCTCTAACTTATGTTACCGATGATCTGGACAATTTAGAAGTGTTAAGTCCATCTCATTTACTCCATGGCAGAAGGCTCGAACCTGTTCCTCCCATGAATGATAAAGAAATCATAGAGGATCCTACTTATTTCGAACCTGGTGAGAAGACTATCTCACCTCATTGAGAGAACACTTCTATGGAGCTGGTGTTCCTGAAAATCATAAGTCCTTAAGACCTGGTGACATAGTGATTATTGACAATGATGGTCCGAGGTCCCAATGGCCACTTGGAAAAATTGTGACCATATATCCTGATGCAAATGGAATCATCAGGACAGTTGATGTTTTAAGCAAAGGTGTAGTGAATAAGCGGACAATAAATAAACTAGTGCCGTTAGAATTACACAGTGTTGAAAACAAAATTAGTGATTCTCCAGAAACCACACAGACTAAAGCTGTTCAGAAAAGACAAGCAGCAGTGGTGGCGAGTGAGAAAATTAAATTAATGTTAAGTGATGAATAGTTCACCTGCAGCGAACCTCCGCCGCCCCCCAGTGTGGAGAAATTTTCTCCAGGAGGGGGGTATCAGCCCCCTTCAGCCCCTTCAGCCCCTTTCAGCCCTGAGGGGCCCAGCCCTCTCAGAAGGGGCAAATATCTTGTTTACTGCTACAGCGAGTAATTGATCCCAGATGCAGTACCAGTATACGACCTGTGGTCAAGCGACCGCCGCTCCTTGCAGTCCAGTGTTGCAGAGTGTATTTTAATAAGAGACAGTACATCTCTTACCTTAGCAGGACAATTAAGGAAAATCCTGCTCCCACTTTATTACCATAGTAAAGATAGTGGACATTGTTGTCTATGCTTAAGACAGCAAGAATCAAACATTCTGTTTTGCCTCATGAAGGAAGTGGCAAGGAAGCAAAAGTACTAGGTCAGCTTTTCCTTTGTGCTGGGGGCAGTAACGGCGTGGGGCGCTGTGGCGTCTTCAGATTACTTTTGACTCTACTGAGAGTGACACTGACGCCAGGATAACCAACAAAGAACGATCTGTGCGTTAGTGTGAACAAAGTGTCTCATAAAACACAATAAACACTTAAGAGAAGTGTGATCAGCTTCTTTAGTGATAAGATTGTGAACAATAAAGACAAATCTTGTGGAACATAGTGTACCAGTGTGCGTATTCCTAGACTATGGAAGACGTGGACATCCAAGGACACTTCAGCTTCTATCAAGTCACCGATATCTGTCGAAGGTGTGAAGAACACCATAGCTCACGCTACAAGAGCAAGGTAGGTTACGAATTTCTTGTAGTACGGGGGACTGCGCAGTTCTTGAGTCGCAAGGAGTTTGTAATCAACCTATAGTCGGCAGTAAGGGGCGGACTTTTGAGTCCACACAAGTAAGTTTGTCAGCCATCAGTGAATGAAATATGCTGACATAACACCCCCTAGGGGTAATTTATAATCTTACAAATTATAACTCATTTACAGCCCGTTGAGAGATGACTTCGACAGCTTCTCAAGACCTCGTCTGCAGGGGCGGCTGTGCAGGCGATGAGCTGTCTTTCTAAGTTAAGTTTTCCCTATATTTAAACTTAGCTGGTAATCCCATTTCTCAACATTTTATATATATATATATATATATATATATATATATATATATATATATATATATATATATATATATATATATATATATATATATATATTCACCTTGTATGTATAGCTTAGAGTGTACAGTGGTGTGTTGTTTATAGTGGGGGGCTGTGTATAGTGTACAGTGATGTGATGTGATGTGTCATGGAGCGCGGTGATTGAGCAACTCAGCCAGGCCTGCCTCTCCATGTCGTCACCCCTCCCCAACTTCCCACTCTTCATTCTCCACACCACCCTCCCTCCCCCGCCAATTATGAGGCTGTGATACCGCCAACCACATCTTGGCTACCCCACATGTGCCATTTTCCCTTCAGCCCAAGCTTGCCACACAGACTGAGGTATGGCAGATGATGCAGCTAACCAGTCACAAAGCCAGGGAAACAGAGCACCTAACTATAAAAGAAAAGGCATATGTCAGGTGTGTTGAGGGTATCGGACACTCAGCAGGAAGGGCCTTATCCGTGCACACAATGGGTGTGCTGGATCACATATGCCCTCTGCAGAAAGCAGCCCAAAGCCTCCAAAGGTGCAGGAAAATTCCAGTTGCAATCTCTATATATATATATATATATATATATATATATATATATATATATATATATATATATATATATATATATATATATATATATATATATATATATATATATATATATATATATATATATAAAGTGCTTGAGTCTGCCCAGGTTGACATATTTCCTAAGATGTGCACCTTCATATGATAACCCTATACTGCACGAATATGACAGTATTCTGAGGCAGATTTTTACGAAAGTACTTAACCTTACTCTAGAAGACGGGCAGTGGAACCAAGCTACACTTCCAGTCAGACTAGGAGGCATTGGTGTCCGCAAGTCATCACAGATTGCGTTACCTGCTTTTCTGTCCTCGTGTATTGCATCCAGAGAGCTTGTAGCAGCGATTCTCCCTGAACATCTTAGGGACAAGATAGGAGTCCAGGACCAAAAATTCATTGACGGAGCAATGATCTGGGATAATCTAACGGGCTCTGGAGCCAGACCTGCTCCCCCCAACAACTACAAACAATCGCACTGGGATGGTCCAATAGTGGAAAATATTGCCTCAACAATGCTTCAGAGTGTGTCAGGGAAGGATAGAGCCCGCCTCCTGGCAGTGAGAGCCCCTCATGCTGGGGACTTTCTGTTGGCTGTTCCCAACTCCAGCCTTGGCACACGTCTCGACCCACAGACCATCCGCATCGGTGTTGCCCTTCGACTTGCCGCCCCTATTCTCGCCGAACACAGGTGTATTTGTGGCAGTGAAGCAGCAGACCGATTCGGGTACCATGGTCTTGTGTGCCGTAAATCCGAGGGAAAGATTGCAAGACATGAGGAGGTTAATAACATTATCAAGAGGAGCCTCACAACAGCTGGATGCCCAGCAGTAAGGGAGCCACCCCAACTATGCAGATCTGATGGCAGCCAGAAGCGTCCAGATGGTATCACCCTTCAAGCCTGGACAGATGGGAAGCAGGTGGTGTGGGACTATACATGTGCATCTACCTTGGCTGATACCTATCTCCAATACACCAGGGAGGAAGGAGGGGCAGCTGCCAGCTTCAGGGAGTCCCAAAAGTCTAGAAAATATGGAGAACTTGCCCATCATTATATGTTTGTTCCCATAGGCTCAGAGACCCTTGGCTCATGGGGAAAGAGTGCATCTAAATTCCTTAAGGAGCTGGGAAAAAGACTCATCAGGGTAACTAGGGATCCCAGGGCAGCTAGTTTTCTGTTCCAGCGGCTCAGTGCGGCTGTTCAAAGGGGTAATGCCTGCTGTATTTTGGGCACACGCCCCAGCTCTGAGGAGCTGGATGAGATTTTCGCCTTATAATCGGTGATACACACGTAACAACATGTACCGTATATGCCACCTTTATATCAATAATGTATCTCTTAAATCTTCTGTACCATATTATGTAATAAAATATTATATATATATATATATATATATATATATATATATATATATATATATATATATATATATATATATATATATATATATATATATATATATATATATAT
>NW_027196461.1:0-90460 GCF_038502225.1 Cherax quadricarinatus
CATAATTGGTCAAGTTGGGAGCTGTTCGTAACTTGAGGTACCACTGTATTACTATTATTATTTTTACATTTAATACTAGGCAAGATGAGTACCAAACTGCTAGTGAGCGATAAAGACATCCCAGGGTCCAAAGGCAAAGACGAATGCAATTACAGTACGTACTATGTGTCAAATTGGATATTTTACGAAGATTTGAAGATGGAGAAAATATTTCCATTTCTAAAGTTAACAGCATAGCTTCTTTAACAGTCTGTATGAATCTTCCACAAGAGACTACACTTAAAGCTCGTGCTCAGTCAGTGATACGTGGAGGGTGTTCCAGGGGTCAACACCCCCGTGGCCTGGTCCACGACCTAAAACTACGAAATTATTATAAGGCGTAAAAAAACTAATGGGCAATATAGTAAGACTGAAGCATATAGATTGAACCTTAAAACCAGTACACTATCCTTTCAATTCTTAAATACAGAAGCAGGTAATCACATTATTTGAAAAGCTAAAGACATAACAACAGAAATATCCAATGGCAGCAAAGGCTCATTACATAGATTCAAAATGAGTGACTAAGCTAGTTTCATATTAACATCCTTCTTTCTTACATTCTGATTATTATTATTTTTATATTTAAAAGCAAGGACTAAACCCGTAGGCATCATGCAGCGCCTGGAAAAATGGGAGGTAATCAGGTTCAATCCAAGGAAGGGAAGAACAGGTCCAATACCTTGAATCAAAGAGCCACTCGCTGGCATCAGGTAACTTCCCTCATGAGGTTTCACATACTTATTATAATCTTCCCTCGTCTGACAGTATCATCAGCATCCTCTTGCACTTCCTGATAATGATCCTACCTCCTCTGATAGTATTATGAGCATCCTTCTTTTTTCACATCTTGATAATGATCCTACCTCCTCTGACAGTCTATTATCAGCCTCCTTCTCTTTCACATCCTGATAAACATTGTCCAGGTGACTCCACAGATATGGGAAGGCCACAAGTGTTAACAATGACTTGATATATGCTTCATGAGAAATACTTAGTGGCTTCAGATGCCTCTCTCCTTTCAACTGGATTCTCTTGAGGTCATAAAAATTTTCAGCAAATGATCCACCTGTATAAAGAATAAGGAAATTTAATGTGAATTTACATATCAAAAAAAAATAAATGTACATTCAAAGTAATGACATGAGAGTTGAGCTAATCAGTGAAAAAAGGCAGAGATTGAATACAATAATAAAACATATCCCAATTTCTTTTATAGTGGATACATAAATGTCAGACTTAACAAGAGATGTCCGTCTACCAGCAGAAAAAGTTCCACGATTGAAAAATGTACAAAAAGACACACACACACACACACACACACACGCCTGGCGGGGCCAGGAGCTGAGTCACACACACACCTGGCAGTACCAGGAGCTAACACACACACACACACACACAGGAGGAGAGTGGTGGAGCACCTGGAACGGAACAGGAGTATAAATGCCAACCAGCACGGATTCACGGAAGGCAAATCCTGTGTTATAACAGGAAGGGCACTGCAATGGATCAGAGAATACCTGACAGGGAGGCAACAACGAGTCATGGTACGTAATGATGTATCACAGTGGGCACCTGTGACGAGCGGGGTCCCACAGGGGTCGGTCCTAGGACCAGTGCTATTTTTGGTATATGTGAACGACATGACGGAAGGGTTAGACTCAGAAGTGTCCCTGTTTGCAGATGATGTGAAGTTAATGAGGAGAATTAAATCTGATGAGGACCAGGCAGGACTTCAAAGAGACCTGGACAGACTGGACACCTGGTCCAGCAAATGGCTTCTCGAATTTAATCCTGCCAAATGCAAAGTCATGAAGATAGGGGAAGGGCACAGAAGACCACAGACAGAGTATAGGCTAGGTGGCCAAAGACTGCAAACCTCACTCAAGGAGAAAGATCTTGGGGTGAGTATAACACCGAGCATGTCTCCGGAAGCACACATCAATCAGATAACTGCTGCAGCATATGGGCGCCTGGCAAACCTGAGAACAGCATTCCGACACCTTAGTAAGGAATCATTCAAGACACTGTACACCGTGTATGTCAGGCCCATACTGGAGTATGCAGCACCTGTTTGGAACCCGCACTTGATAAAGCACGTCAAGAAACTAGAGAAAGTACAAAGGTTTGCAACAAGGTTAGTTCCAGAGCTAAGGGGAATGTCCTATGAAGAAAGATTAAGGGAAATCGGCCTGACGACACTGGAGGACAGGAGGGTCAGGGGAGACATGATAACGACATATAAAATACTGCGTGGAATAGACAAGGTGGACAAGGACAGGATGTTCCAGGGAGGGGACACAGAAACAAGAGGCCACAATTGGAAGTTGAAGACACAAATGAGTCAGAGAGATAGTAGGAAGTATTTCTTCAGTCATAGAGTTGTAAGGCAGTGGAATAGCCTAGAAAATGACGTAGTGGAGGCAGGAACCATACACAGTTTTAAGACGAGGTTTGATAAAGCTCATGGAGCGGGGAGAGAGAGGGTCTAGTAGCAACCGGTGAAGAGGCGGGGCCAGGAGCTAGGACTCGACCCCTGCAACCACAAATAGGTGAGTACACACACACACACACACACACACACACACACACACACACACACACAAATAGGTGATAACACACACACACACACACACACACACACACACACACACACACACACACACACACACACACACACACACACACACATTATGGAAGGAATGGATGGCATGGGCGAAAGGGACTACTTAGTAGGAACAATCCAGTCTGAGGGACATAAGGTGATAATTGCAGTAATGTACAACCCACCACAGAACTGCAGGAGGCCAAGAGAAGAATACGATGAGAGCAACAGAGCAATGATCAACACACTAGCCGAGGTGGCCAGGAGAGCACACATGGGGGGAGCAAAGTTACTAGTTATGGGTGATTTCAATCACAAGGAGATTGACTGGGAAAACCTGGAGCCCCATGGGGGTCCCGAAACATGGAGAGCCAAGATGATGGATGTGGTACTGGAGAACCTCATGCATCAACATGTTAGAGACACTACCAGAGAGAGAGGAGAGGATGAACCAGCAAGGTTGGACCTTGTATTCACCATGAGTAGTTCGGACATCGAGGGTATCATGTATGAAAGGCCCCTGGGAGCTAGTGATCATGTGGTTCTGTGCTTCGACTACATAGTTGAGCTCCAAGTGGAGAGAGTAGCAGGAATAGGCTGGGAAAAACCAAACTACAAAAGGGGGAACTACTCAGGCATGAGGAACTTCCTTCAAGACATTCAGTGGGAGAGGGAACTGACAGGAAAACCAGTACAAGAAATGATGGACTATGTAGCAACAAAATGCAAGGAGGCAGAGGAGAGGTTTGTTCCCAAGGGAAACAGAAATAATGGGAAGAACAGAACGAGTCCTTGGTTCACCCAAAGGTGTAGGGAGGCAAAAACTAGGTGTACTAGAGAATGGAAAAGGTACAGAAGACAGAGAACTCAGGAAAATAAAGAAATCAGCCGAAGAGCCAGAAACGAATATGCACAGATAAGAAGGGAGGCTCAGAGACAATATGAAAATGACATAGCATCAAAAGTAAAGACTGACCCGAAGCTGTTGTACAGCCACATCAGGAGGAAAACAACAGTCAAGGACCAGGTAATCAGACTGAGGAAGGGTGATGGGGAATTCACAAGAAACGACCGAGAGGTATGTCAGGAGCTCAACACAAGATTTAAAGAGGTATTTACAGTGGAAACCAGTAGGACTCCAAGAAATCAGAACAGGGGGGCACACCAGCAAGTGCTGGATGAGGTACATATAACCAAGGAGGAGGTGAAGAAGCTGCTATGCGAACTTGACACCTCAAAGGCGGTGGGACCAGACAACATCTCTCCATGGGTCCTTAAAGAGGGAGCAGAGATATTGTGTGAGCCATTAACAAAGATCTTCAACACATCATTTGAAACTGGGCAACTCCCTGAGGTATGGAAAATGGCAAATGTAGTCCCAATTTTTAAAAAGGGAGACAGACATGAGGCACTAAACTACAGACCTGTATCACTAACGTGTATAGTATGCAAGGTCATGGAGAAGATCATCAGGAGGAGAGTGGTGGGGCACCTGGAAAGAAACAAGTGTATAATTGACAACCAGCACGGTTTCAGGGAAGGAAAATCCTGTGTCACAAACCTACTAGAGTTTTATGACAAGGTGACAGAAGTAAGACAAGAGAGAGAGGGGTGGATCGACTGCGTATTTTTGGACTGCAAGAAGGCTTTCGACACAGTTCCTCACAAGAGGTTACTGCAAAAGCTAGAGGACCAGGCACACATAACAGGAAAGGCACTGCAATGGATCAGAGAATATCTGACAGGGAGGCAACAACGAGTCATGGTACGCGACGAGGTGTCAGAGTGGGCGCCTGTGACAAGCGGGGTTCCACAGGGGTCAGTCCTAGGACCTGTGCTGTTCTTGGTATACGTGAACGACATAACGGAAGGGATAGACTCAGAAGTGTCCTTGTTTGCAGACGATGTGAAGTTAATGAGAAGAATCGAATCGGACGAGGATCAGGCAGGACTACAAAGAGATCTGGACAGGCTACAAGCCTGGTCCAGCAACTGGCTCCTTGAATTTAACCCTGCCAAATGCAAAGTCATGAAGATTGGGGAAGGGCAAAGAAGACCGCAGACACAATATAGTTTAGATGGCCAAAGACTGCAAACCTCACTCAAGGAAAAAGATCTGGGGGTGAGTATAACACCGAGCATATCTCCTGAGGCGCACATCAATCAGATAACTGCTGCAGCATACGGGCGCCTGGCAAACCTACGGATAGCGTTCCGATACCTCAGTAAGGATTCGTTTAAGACTCTGTACACCATCTACGTCAGGCCCATACTGGAGTATGCAGCACCAGTTTGGAATCCACACCTAGTCAAGCACGTCAAGAAATTAGAGAAAGTGCAAAGGTTTGCAACAAGACTAGTCCCAGAGCTACGGGGATTGTCCTATGAAGAAAGGTTGAGGGAAATCGGCCTGACGACACTGGAGGCCAGGAGGGTCAGGGGAGACATGATAACGACATATAAAATACTGCGCGGAATAGACGAGGTGGACAAAGACGGGATGTTCCAGAGATGGGACACAGACACAAGAGGTCACAATTGGAAGTTGAAGACTCAGATGAATCAAAGGGATGTTAGGAAGTATTTCTTCAGTCATAGAGTAGTCAGGCCATGGAATAGCCTAGAAAGTGATGTGGTGGAGGCAGGAACCATACATAGTTTTAAGGCGAGGTATGATAGAGCTCATGGGGCAGGGAGAGAGAGGACCTAGTAGCAATCAGCGAAGAGGCGGGGCCAGGAGCTGTGACTCGACCCCTGCAACCACAAATAGGTGAGTACAAATAGGTGAGTACACACACACACACACACACACACACACATATGCACGACTTTTTATTTTTAACCTTAATGGATGTTCCCTACCAAGGCAGAGTATCCCAAAGAAAACACATTTGCCATCATTCATTCAGTCACTGTCTTACCAGAAATGTGCTAACATCACAATTCAGATTACTCTCCAGCTGCAACATTCCCACTCCTTCAAAGTATAGGCACTACTCTTCCTCCTTCAGAACTGAAGTCTAGCTAAATGGTTACAATGAAACCCTTCATAAAATTACCTTGCTCACACTCCAATAACACGCCAATTAAAAAACACTTTTCTCCATTCACCCCTCTAATGCACTCAGGCCCCTAAAACTCAAAGCCTATTTTATTCCCCCTTCCTCCCTCCAACCATTCCTTCTATCCCAGATTCATACACCCTTTGTCATTCTATTTCTTTCCATCCTCTCTACGATATATTTAGGCTAACATTGATAAATATTTCAACATGCTCCAGAAACTGTTGAAGACCTAAAGGAGCCTGGGGAAAGAAGGTCCCCAAAGCTTGGCCGAGGGGTGACCCCAGACTCAGTTCCTGATAATGAACAAGGAGAGGCTCATCAAACCTTGGTGATGTCAATAAAAATCCCCAAAGAAAGCTGATAAGAGAACCAAAGTACTGAAGACAAAAGTGTTTCTGACAAACAATGGGTGGAATGGCCACAGAAGGTACTGCCAGGTCTGGACCCTGGTACTGGTCAAAGTTGTCCCCAAATGCAACAGAATGTAGTTGAGGAGTCTGTGAGCTCAAAATTGCCAAAGACAATAGCAGATGGGCAACATCCTACCTCAATATCATTTCAAACGCCATACACAATGCTAAGTGACAAGTACAGTATATCTATGATACCAGACCAAAGGAGGCATTAATGAGGCCCTGATCTGAAAGCTCCTGGCAAGTGTAGGGTCAAGCACAATCTGGTTCTGGGAGCTAGACCAGTGTTTCAAGAAATCAAAGAACAAAACTGCTTCACCAAATTTTTGTGCACAAACAGGATCGTAGAGAGAGCAGTATTGAGAAAGAGAAGATGCTCTGTGGCCATGTTGTAGTGGCTCCATAGCTCAAGGAAATAGGGCATTGACCCATAGAGACAATGAGGGAGAGAGGGGAGGAGAGAGAGAGGATTCTGGAAGCACAAATGAAGAACTGCCAGAAGAGAGGCTAATGAAGAGTTCATCCTCCATGGAAAAATACAAGTCAGACAGCGAATAATTGATACAAGGCTTGTAGATCCTACAAGTTATGTCGGTGGAACATGCAGAATGAGCATTATTCTCAGAGAAAGACATGAAGAAAACTGTGAATGCAGATTTAGGTAATATTTGTAAAACTACCCAGGTGCTGGACAAAGGGGTGTTGGTCAAATAATAGTCCATCACAAGTGAAGAAGTTAAGCGTTGAAATTATAAAATAAAGGTGATGACGGGAACTGGGCAGGTGCTCACACCTGGGCAATATTAGGTAGGAATAGGTGTGAAAAAACTCCAACTGGATTCACCCCCCAAAATGTCAGAGCAGAGAAGATTACATGTAGCACACAAAATTTACAACCAAAGCAATGCACTACATATATTTGTAATGAGAATACAAAAAAAAAAAAATGTATTTTACATTTACTAAAAATGGTATATGTACATACTGACCTGCTCCAACATCAGCCAGACTTTAACACTTACAATATGCAATAAATTGTAAAGTTTTCCAATAACACCTGAAGAACTGAGGTACTGTATATAAAAAAAACTGTCCAGTGTTCAGTTGTACATTATAAAAAAAAATATACACAAGTAGCCAAATAAAAATACATAAAAGTTAAACTCGCACGAGATAATTATAACTTCAGTGAAGGTATGGATCTGTGTAAAGTACCTGATACACTGTAGAGAAAAATTTAAAAATTTTAGTGATGGAAGCCTATGATTAGAATAAAAGAATGATTTATTAAATTATTAAAGAAGGGCAATGTATATGTACTAGTATATAAAGCCGAGATAGAAATATTATCAAAGATACACAAATAACCCGCACATAAAAGACAGAAGCTTACGACGACGTTTCGGTCCGACTTGGACCATTGACAAAGTCACACTGTGCCTTTTTGTTATTTATTAAATATTATCAAAGGTTTTAAAAAGCAGAAATTAGATAAATACAGGTCCACCATCACAAATCCGGCATCACTGGGACCTGTAATATGCCGGATTATTGAGTTTGCCAGATTACAGAGTGGTTAGGTTAGAATACACTTGATAAAGTTAACCAACTTGACTTACACAAGAAAGTTCACTGAACATTGGCAAAAATCAAACATTTCCGCTACTTTCAATTTCAAGGTACAGTACTTTTCGTCGTGAAACCAATCAAAATCATATCTATTACTAAAATATATCTTATCTCTTATCTTCCATTCTATCAAATGAGACCAAAAAAACGAGAATACAACCATAAAAACCATACAAAAATATACCGCTAAGGGGCGGCTAATGTCTGAGAAGTGAACTCCGTTATTTATCATCCGATTTTTTTTCATTTTTTTGTGTACATTAAGAAGTATCTTTCCATCATACATTGCCCAAGTTTCAATAAGATAGCCCAACAAACAACCGAGAAAAAAAAATTATTTACCAAAAATCATATATGGCAAGCCCAAGCCAGGTACTAGAAATAAGTCACTTTGTCTAACTTTCATGGGTTATCCAAGGTTCTCTACGCATATGCTGCTATGTATGATAATCTATGTAGAGAAAATAGCTTTTTTGTTTCAGTTTTATGGTGCACTATGAGTGTATATCACAGTTAGCTCTGTGCTATACCCTATTCTCTCTAATATAAGCCCCCAAGACAGGGATAGGAGAATGGTACTTGTATCCCATATCCTCTTCATACCTCCACCGAACTGCTCGGTATTATGCCAAATATTATTCATTCTGGAGTATTTAACATTTTTTATGTTATTTATATTGTTTATTATGTCATATTAGATCAACTGTAATAGGCAAATAAGCCGTAGTGTTGATATTAGTGTAATAATATAAGCATATTCCCCTGCATCACGAGACTGAGCTCACGGCAACCGACAGTGGCATCGAAGCCACACCTTTTCTTTTATGGACAATTTACTGTGTATGTGCTTTACACAATGAGAAGCGTTTCTTTTATTTGTTGGAACCATGGCTAGGGCTAAAAGTAAGCAGGTTATAACAATAAATGAAGAAAAAGAAATTGGAATGACTTGTGCAGTAAGGAGGAGATCAAGCAGACTTGAATAACTATAGGACAATATCCAACTTACACCCTCTCTCTAAAATCTTTGAAAAATTAATTCATAAGCGAATCTATTCCTACCTCATCTCCCACAACATACTCAACCCCTGCCAGTTTGGGTTCAGGCCTAATAAAAATATGAATGATGTTATTATACACATGCTAGAACAAATATACACTGCACTCGAGAAAAAAGAAGTCCCACTGGGGATCTTCATTGATTTACGTAAAGCTTTTGATACAGTTGACCATGATTTGTTGCACATAAAATTATCTCACTATGGTATAAGAGGGCACTCACTCAACTACCTAAAGTCATACCTTAGCAACAGAAGCCAATATGTGTACACAAATGGACCAAACTCTTCCACACAGTCAATTACAGTTGGTGTCCCACAGGGAAGTGTCCTTGGCCCTCTTCTCCTTCTCATTTACATAAACGACCTACGAAATGCATAGCAACTACTCGAACCCACACTATTTGCAGATGACACTACATACGTCTTCTCTCACCCAAGCCCAGTTATACTAGCCAATACTGTAAATACCGAATTACAGAAAATATCTACCTGGATGATGATCAACAAACTTACTCTCAATACTGACAAACCCTACTTTATTCAGTTTGGAAACAGAACTACAGATGTTCCACTTAACATAATGATAAACAGATCACCTATCACAAAGCTCACAGAAGGAAAATTCTTAGGAATCCACCTTGATAATACACTCAAATTTCAAACACAAGTATAACAAATTCCCAAGAAAATCTCCAAGACCGTAGGCATACTATGTTCCACAATCAACCCTCCTGGCCCTATATCACTCACTCATTTACCCATATCTCACCTATGGAATTTGTGCATGGGGCTCAACAACAATAAATCATATCACACCATTAATTACCCAGCAAAAGGCTGCACTCAGAATGATAACAAATTCCCACTCCAGGCAGCATACTCCACCAATATCTTCTCTAAACTTACTCACCGTACAAAACATCCATACTTATTATTGTGCCTACTACATACATAGAATGCTAAACTCGGATATAAACTCTCCCCTCAAACTTCTCCTTACCAACCTCAACAGAACACATGACCATAACACAAGGCACAGATCACTCTTTGATGATCCCCGTGTCCATCTCACACTGTAAAAACTTAATGCACATAAAAGGCCCAAAAATCTGGAATTCATTACCTGTGAATATAAAAGAAATACTAATGTATGTTTATCAATTCAAGACTCTTCTTAAAAACCACTTACTCACCTACAACTAAATAAATATTGAATAACTGTATCTCTTAAATGTATAACCTGTGACCCTATCAAACTATGTTTTTTTTTTTAATTACATTACCTAACTGAATACTCCATTCTCTTGAATGCACAGTAACTCATCAAATGATCATATGACCTGTTTCTGCACTACAAATCATTGATTTTATTCGATTTGATCGGATTATATTATATATTGTTATGCTACAAATTTGTACAACTTTAATGCTTCTTATTTGAAATACTCATTTGTACTTCATGTTGTAATTTGTTTACTGTAATTTTTACCACTGAATATATCATTGCTTATTTAATCTTAAGTTAATTTTAAGCCTGCCCATAATGCTCTGCATACAAGGGGCTTTTGGCATGTACAGTGGAACCTCAAATATCGAACCTAATCTGTTCCAGGACTTAGTTCTAAATTCGAAAAGTCTGAAAAGCGAAGCAATATTTCCCATAAGAAATAATGGAAATAGAATTAATCCATTCCAGAAATCCAAAAATATTCACAAAAAAAAAAATTATAGAGATTAATTATAGTTTTACATACAACAAATATAGTGTTCAATTATGTTGGGATTACCAACAGACCCCTGGCAGTCTTCAAGCTGGCACTGGACAAGCACCTAAAGTCAGTTCCGGATCAGCCGGGCTGTGGCTCGTACGTTGGTTTGCGTGCAGCCAGCAGCAACAGCCTGGTTGATCAGGCTCTGATCCACCAGGAGGCCTGGTCACAGACCGGGCCGCGGGGGCGTTGACCCCCGGAACTCTCTCCAGGTAAACTCCAGGTATAAAATAACATTTTACTTACCTTTATTGAAGATTGGTGATGGCATCTGGAAGATAGGGAGGAGGAGAGAGGGAGTTAGGGTTAGTGTTTGGAAGGAGAATCCCCCTCCATGAGGACTTCAGATATCAAAGCCCTCTCTGGGGTTACTTCCCTTCTCTGTCTTTTGATGCCACTAGGACCAGTTTGAGTCACTTGACCCTTGTCTCACAAAATAACTGTCCACAGTCCTCTGTTTCTGGTGCCTCTTTAAGATTTCCCTAAAATGGGACATGGTTCTGTCACTGAACTTGTTGCAAAAATGGCTTGTTTCAGCTTGCTCAGGGTGATACTTCTCCACAAACATTTGGACATCATTCCACTTCTGTTTTATTACCTTCTTCACATCTATGGTGTTTCTCACTTTCTTTACCACAGGGGTACCACTAGCAAGTTTCTTTGGGCCCACTGTAGCTTATTTCACAGTCCCACAAGCCCTAAACACAATGAAATAAAATGTTTGAATGAGAGCGCAGGTTAGTGTTCTCTCAAGCATCAACAAAACCAGACTGGCTCACGGTGCCTGCGTGAGGACACGGACAGAACGGGCTGCCGGACAGGTCCGGTACCCGATGGTTCGAAAATAGGGGCGAGTTCGATAATAGGGACAAAGTTAGTTCGAAAAAAGCGTTCTATTTTCGACGAGTTCGATAAGTGATACGCTCGAAATTTGAGGTTTCACTATACACCCAATCACTATATTTCTTTGTACAACTATGTATTATGTCCAAATAAAAAATAAATAACTAAATAAAAAAATAAATAATAAATAAATAAAAATAAATAAGTAGCACCACCAAACAGTACCAACAGGTTTCTGTGGCAACCCTGGAAATTTGAAATTATGCTAGCCAAAATTAGTGCTGAATAACTGATGGAACTGAATGTTTGATTGCCAGATTTGTGATGGTGGACCTGTATAAAATAAATTTACTCACCATAATTTGATAAGTAGTGATGCTGTAAAATAAGATTAAATGCTGCAAATATTTCACTGGAATATTTCAAACACCACTCGTATTTCTCAGGATTGCTTTCCGCTACCACCTGAAACATACACATTTAGAGATATTTAAAATGATTATCAACATCCTCTCTTTATATTCTCATGAATGATGTAGGAATTCATGATTACCAATTCCCTTTATATTTAGATTTTATATTACACTTAGACAACACTAAATGTAATACAGTACTATACATACCAAAATTCAAGAAAGGAGGGCCCCTGAAACTACCAACAAGTGTTCCTGATAAGCTCACTGTGCAATGTAATGGAAGATGAAAAGAAAAAGAAAAAAAAAAGAGATGGAACATTTAGAAAATGCAAAATTCCTTAAACAATATGGCTTTTAACTGGGAAGTCATGCCTGACAAACTTCAGAGAAATGGGAATTAAACAGAAGAGGTTGGGTGGACTGCATCTTCCCAGAATGTAAGAAAACCTGTGGTACAATATAACACCACACATAAGCCTTCTATTGTGCACAAACTCCCTTCAAGGAATGCCTCTATGTTGGTACAGCTATCTTGATCCAAATAATTGAAGCTACCTTTCCCTTCCAATGATCAAACCTCATTGCTACCCATTTTCCAGGCACTTTTAAGGGTTTAGTGATTCTCCATGAATCTAAGAGCAATACTGCACAAACTAGATACAAAAAACCAAGGTAACATACTGTACCAGTGTAGATTTTGGAATATAGCAATGCACCTAAACAACAGGAGACCAGGGTCACATTAGTGATGAGTTAGGATTAGTGAATGTAACTAGCAGTGTCTCCCAGAGATATGTGGAAGATTTCCATAATGTTCCTGGTGTATGTAAAATAATGTACCTGCAAAGAGGGGTGAACAATACATCATATTGTTTGTATATGTTAAAATATTGGATACAAATGGACGAACACAGCTGCAGGCTACAAGAGGATGTAGACATAGTGTAAATGGTTTAAAAAAACGACAAGTTGAAGAATGAGACACTTGTGCAACATTTGGGAATCTTTATTACTGAAACATTTCACCAGCCAGTGGCTTCATCAGTCCAAAATATAGAAAGGCATAAAATGAGGAGGAGCTAGAGGTAATCAGTCCCTCAACCTGGAGTCAATGTGTTTAGTCCCTCAATCTTGAGAAAAGTACAGCATATGCACAAGGTGGCTTATAGTATAACAAAGACAGGTTAGTTGAAGCAGCAGGAGGCAGAGCCTGTTACATCTTAACAATGAAATTGTTTTCTCATGATCCTAACAAAAATGCACTAATCAAGATTTAACAGACTGAGTCATATAGCATCAGATGTAGAGAGAGTTGCTCAATAGAAAAATAAGTTGAAAACCCCCAATGAAAATCAGTCAAAATTTTGAGGCTAACCTATACTACTACTACTACTACTACTACTACTACTACTACTAATAATAATAATAATAATAATAATAATAATAATAATCTTTATTTCTAAAAAGTACACGATACAAACTTAGCATATTGTATAGGAAGCCCCTGGTTATGCAGAGCATTTGGGGCAACAAATGTTAATCAGGTTCTCCAGGCTGCGACCCACAACAGAAAACTAACATCCAGGTACCTACTTACTGCTTGGTAAACAAGGGCAGCAGGTGTGACGAGACATGTCCAACGTAAAATCGTACACATACAACCTAAGTAAAGCTTGTCTTTTACTCAGTCATATATAGATTAAACCCGGTTCCTGTGGTTCTAAAGCCACAGGCACTACCACTGAGCAACAGTTATTTAACATCAACTGAGAGTATCACCTTCATGACATGTGTCACAGCCGGTTGTAGGGTGGACATAAGACCATCCTGAGCCACAACGTCAAATATCGAGGGACGTGTCCTCGCTGTGACGGTAATATGAGCCCCAAACTCAGCCATTGTTTTTGTTTGTTTGTTGGGTTTATGAGGGCCACTGACGGCTTACGCAGTATCGAACCCGACTTCCCGATGTTCGGTGATGATTTGTTTCCCAAAGCTGGGCGATGAAAGATAAAGGAAAAAAGAGTTCCTTTGTAAATAGAAATATAAACCTGAAGTTTCCAACTAGATCCGGTGGACCTCCTTGTCAAGCACCAGCAGTGTGAGGCCCACACCGCCACCTGAGTTCAGTAACCGGTTTCCCACCGAAAACCGTTTGAGAATTATCCTCAAAGTGAAAACATGGCTGAAAGTAAACCGATAAGAGAAGATTTCGTTCGGATTTTTAACCCCGAAGGGTTAGCCACCCAGGATAACCCAAGAAAGTCAGTGCGTCATCGAGGACTGTCCTCAATCTTGTCCCCCAGGATGCGACCCACACCAGTCGACTAACACCCAGGTACCTATTTGCTGCTAGGTGACAACAGGTGTAAGAAAAAGTGCCGAAATGTTTCCACCCGCCGGGAATCGATCCCGGGCCATCCGTGTGTGAAGCGGGAGATTTAGCCACCAGGCCACGGAGGTTACAGGACCGGGTGCCCCTCCTGTAATGTGCCCGGGGGACAAAATAGATGAGGACAAGCGTCCCAGAGAGAACGGGGGAAATTTATCACGGACACTCAGGCGAGGAAAGACATCCACACCCGACGAGCGCTGGCGCAGAAGTCGCAGTTGTTGTCTACTGTTAGGGTGTTTAGGGCCACTTCTTATTCTTGTTGGGGTTGAAAGGGCCACTGACAGCTTACGCCGTATCTCTTCCTGCCTCCCGACATACAGAAAAATGAGAAATTGCCCAAACCTGTCGATGAACAGACAAGCACAGGGTGTCAGGGTATACGACAAATTCTAACCATACAATAAAGCGGGAAAGTAATGTGAAGGACCTGGGAGTGATAATGTCAAAGAGTCTCGCCTTCAAAGACCACAGCAACGTATCTACCACATCTGCTAGGAAAATGATAGGATGAATAATGAGAACCTTCAAAACTAGGGACGCCAAGCCCGTGATGATTCTCTTCAAATCGCGTGTTCCCTCTAGGCTGGAATACTGTTGTACACTAACGGCTCCCTTCAAGGCTGGCGACATTGCAGACCTGGAGAGTGTACAAAGAACTTTCACGGCACAAATAAGTACGATAAGGCACCTAAATTACTGGGAACGGTTGAAGGTCCTTGATCTGTATTCCCTGGAATGCAGGCGAGAGAGATACATGATAATATACACTTGGAAGGTCCTGGAGGGATTGGTACCAAACCTGCACACGAAAATCACTCCCTATGAAAGCAAAAGACTCGGCAGGAGATGCAACATTCCCCCGATGAAAAGCAGGGGCGCCACGAGTACACTGAGAGACAACACAATAAGTGTCCGGGGCCCAAGACTGTTCAATTGCCTCCCAGCATACATAAGGGGGATTACCAATAGACCCCTGGCTGTCTTCAAGAAGGCACTGGACAGGCACCTAAAGTCAGTACCTGACCAACCAGGCTGTGGTTCGTACGTCAGCTTGCGTGCAGCCAGCAGTAACAGCCTGGTTGATCAGACCCTGATCCACCATGAGGCCTGGTCTCAGACCGGGCCACGGGGGCATTGACCCCCGAAACCCTCTCCAGGTAAACTCTGGCCAGGCGTCAAACACCTTTTGTTGTACAGCAATAAAGGAATGGAACAGACTGCCTGCACATGTCAAAGCCAGTCATAGCATGAACCAGTTCAAGAAGAGTGACAAAAGGTGTCTGATGAATGTAGCTACAGAAAGGGAGGGGAATGATTTTCTACTTTTTAGCTAACACACGTGTAATATTTCTTTATTCCTAGTATATCTCCTTTATAGTATAATAATAAGATATTATCTCCTTTATATAATAATAATAATAAAAATAGTATATCTTTTATATTATAATAAGATAAAAGGACCCCAATGGAAATAAGTCACTCTGACTTTTTTGGGTTATCCCAGGTTCTTTACACATATGCTGCTATGTATGATAATCTGTGTAAGTGTATTTGTGTTAACCAGTGGTGGTGATGGGAAGCTCTCAGTCTGTGATGAATGGTTTTGAAAACCGACAAGTGGTTTCATCAGTCCAATACAAAGTAGAAATGGGTAAGGAGAGTAGAAGTTTGAGGTAATCAGTCCCTCAACCTGGAATCGATGTGTTCAGTCCATCACTCTTGTAGGAAGTGCAGCACAGGGCCAGAGAGGTGGCTTATATACTGCGGTGAGATGAGTTGAAGCAGGAGGAGGCGGGATCACAGTGGGACCTGCCACTAGTGTAAGTAGGTCGTCGTCCAAAGGTTGGGCAAGCGTTGAAGTCTTTGTACCAAGATCCCATGATGCTGCAGTGTCTGACAGATGTGATGAATGGTTTTGAAAACCGACAAGTTGAAGAATTGAGACACTTATGCAACACAGGTTGAGGGACTGATTACCTCAAACTTCTACTCTCCTTACCCATTTCTACTTTGTATTGGACTGATGAAGCCACTGTGTGGCGAAACGTTTCTTCAATAAAGATTCCCATGTGTTGCATAAGTGCCTCAATTCTTTAAGCTCTCAGTCTACACCAGTGGTGGTGATGGGAAGCTCTCAGTCTACACCAGTGGTGGTGATGGGAAGCTCTCAGTCTACACCAGTGGTGGTGATGGGAAGCTCTCAGTCTACACCAGTGGTGGTGATGGGAAGCTCTCAGTCTACACCAGTGGTGGTGAAGAGAAGCTCTCAGTCTACACCAAATATCTGAGTTCTTACCTCTCCTAGTGACCTACGTCTCACCTCTTGGCGCTATAAAAAGCTCCATTCTGTCACTTCATCTCCATATTGTTTCATACTACGGAACAATGCTCTTCTCCAGACTGAGGGACTGACCACCTCAAAACTTTAAGGGTGATGGACTGATTACATCGTCTTCAAGTATCTTCTGCTTCTATCAACTTTTATGTACTTGACTGAAGAAGCCTACTGTGTAGGCGAAACGTTTCATAATAAAGATACCTAACTGTTGCATATGTGTCTTACCTAACAACGTGATGAAGGGAAGCTCTTAGTCTACACCAGTGGTGGTGAAAGGAAGTTCTCAGTCTACACCAGTGGTGAAGGGACACTCAGTCTACACCAGTGGTGAAGGGACGCTCTCAGTTACTATATAAACAGATAAACAGTTTCAAAGGGAATAAACAAAAAAAGTATATGCGATTATGATGATAACAGCTGAAGTAGTGGAAAACCTCCAGCAAAAGAACAGGTGCCATACCTGGAGTATACCTGGAGGGTCAACGCCCCCGCGGCCCGGTACATGACCAAACCTCGCGGTGGATCAGGGCTTGACTAACCAGCTTGTTACTGCTGGCCGGACGCAATTCAACGTGCAAACCACAGCCCGGCTGGTTGGGAATTGACTTTTGGTGCCTATTCAGCTCCTTCTTGAAGACACCCAGGGGTTTATTGGTAATCCCCTTTATGTATGCTGGGAGGCAGTTGAACAGTCTTGGGCCTCTGACACTTACAAGGTATACAGTCCTAGCTGACATCAATGACATACTACTGTGTAGAAAGCCACTTGTTATGTAGAACATTTCAGGCAAATTAGGTCAGTTTTGTCCCAGAATGCGACCCACACCAGTTGACTAACACCCAGGTACCCATTATTAATGATTACCTGGAGAGGGTTTCGGGGGTCAACGCCCCTGCGGCTCGCCCTGAGACCAGGCCTCATGGTGGGTCAGGGTCTGATCAACCAGGCTGTTACTGCTGGCCGCACGCAAGCTGACGTACGAACCACAGCCCGGTTGGTCAGGTACTGGCTTTAGGTGCCTGTCCAGTGCTTTCTTAGACAGCCAGGGGTCTATTGGTAATCTCCCTTATGTATGCTGGGAGGCAGTTGAACAGTCTTGGACTCCGGACACTTATTGTGTTGTCTCTCAATCTACTCGTGGCGCCCCTGCTTTTCATGGGGGGAATGTTGCATCTCGTGCCGAGTCTTTTGCTTTCATAGGGAGTGATTTTCGTGTGCGGATGGGTGAACATAGACAACCGGTATAAAAAAACATGCCCAATGTTTCAACTCTCGCCGGGAATCGAACCCGGACATCATCGTATGAAGTGAGAGCTTTTGCCACCAGGCCACGGGCCACTTTCACATTCATTTTTCGCTCTATTGTTTGGCTGAAATTTCTTTTATACTCAGCTCCAAATTTTCATTTCTTCGAGTTTTCCATAGGGGAGTAATTTAAATTTGTCTTCATTGAACCTCATATTATTATCTGAGGCCCATTTAAGACTATGTACAATACGAGGGTCATTACTAGGAATGAGGTAAAATTACACTTGTGTTAGCTAAAAAATAAAAAAATCATTCCCCTCCCTTTCTGTAGCTACATTCATCAGACACCTTTTGGGACTCTTCTTGAACTGGTTCATGCTATGACTGGCTTTGACATGTGCGGGCAGTCTGTTCCATTCCTTTATTGCTGTACAATAAAAGGTGTTTGAAGCCTGGCCAATGACTGTGGGTACTACAAAGTTTTGCTCTCCCCCTAGTACTATGATTGCTTTGGTTCCCAACCTTGACAAAATTGGCAGCAAGATATTCTGGACACTGTTTGTGAGCAATTTTATAAACTTGATTTAACTTCAGTTGTTTTACTCTGTCTTCAACATTCAGCATATCGAACTGCTGTAATTCATCCTGGCCTACATACTCACTTGGACCCAGGTCCAGGATGAATCTTATAATTTTGTTTTGGGTGATTTGCAGTTTATCTTTCAGTTTTTTTTGTCAAGGCAGAGTATCATGAAGAGCAAGCGTAGTCCATATGACACTGTATAAGAGCTAGACATAGGGTCCTGCGAGCCTCAGTAAGCAGACACTGTGCTTGTCTATAGAGGAACTTCAGTCTGACATTCGCTTTCTTTACTACACTGTTCCCTGTCAGTTCTCCTGACATGCATGGGTCAAAGGGGATTCCCAGATATTTTACTGAGGAAACTGAAGTAATGAGCTCCCCATTACACTGGAAATTAAAATTATTTACCCTCCTCAGTTTATGTTTCGTGCCAAAGAGAATGTCTTCCGTTTTCCCAAGGTGTAATGATAGTTTGTTGTCCACTAACCATTGGTTACCTGGAGGTTATTCCGGGGATCAACGCCCCCGCGGCCCGGTCCATGACCAGGCCTCCCGATGGATCAGGGCCTGATCAACTAGGCTGTTACTGCTGGCCGCACGCAGTCCAACGTACGAGCCACAGCCCGGCTGATCCGGCACTGACTTTAGGTATCTGTCCAGCTCTCTCTTGAAGGCAGCCAGGGGTTTATTGGCAATTCCCCTAATGCTTGATGGGAGGCTGTTGAACAGTCTTGGGCCCCGGACACTTATGGTGTTTTCTCTTAGTGTACCAATGGCGCCCCTACTTTTAATTGGGGGCATTTTGCATCGCCTGCCCAGTCTTTTACTTTCGTAGGGAGTGATTTCTGTGTGCAGATTTGGGACCATTCCTTCCAGGATTTTCCAAGTGTAGATTATGATATATCTCTCCCTCCTGCGTTCCAACGAGTACAAGTCAAGTGCTTCCAAGCGTTCCCAGTAGTTAAGGTGCTTGACAGAAACCTGGAGTTTACCTGGAGAGAGTTCCGGGGGTCAACGCCCCCGCGGCCCGGTCTGAGACCAGGCCTCCTGGTGGATCAGAGCCTGATCAACCAGGCTGTTGCTGCTGGCTGCACGCAAACCAACATACGAGCCACAGCCCGGCTGATCCGGAACTGACTTTAGGTGCTTGTCCAGTGCCAGCTTGAAGACTGCCAGGGGTCTGTTGGTAATCCCCCTTATGTGTGCTGGGAGGCAGTTGAACAGTCTCGGGCCCCTGACACTTATTGTATGGTCTCTTAACGTGCTAGTGACACCCCTGCTTTTCATTGGGGGGATGGTGCATCGTCTGCCAAGTCTTTTGCTTTCGTAGTGGGTGATTTTCGTGTGCAAGTTCGGTACTAGTCCCTCTAGGATTTTCCAGGTGTATATAATCATGTATCTCTCCCTCCTGCGTTCCAGGGAATACAGGTTTAGGAACCTCAAGCGCTCCCAATAATTGAGGTGTTTTATCTCCGTTATGCGCGCCGTGAAAGTTCTCTGTACATTTTCTAGGTCGGCAATTTCACCTGCCTTGAAAGGTGCTGTTAGTGTGCAGCAATATTCCAGCCTAGATAGAACAAGTGACCTGAAGAGTGTCATCATGGGCTTGGCCTCCCTAGTTTTGAAGGTTCTCATTATCCATCCTGTCATTTTTCTAGCAGATGCGATTGATACAATGTTATGGTCCTTGAAGGTGAGATCCTCCGACATGATCACTCCCAGGTCTTTGACGTTGGTGTTTCGCTCTATTTTGTGGCCAGAATTTGTTTTGTACTCTGATGAAGATTTAATTTCCTCATGTTTACCATATCTGAGTAATTGAAATTTCTCATCGTTGAACTTCATATTGTTTTCTGCAGCCCACTGAAAGATTTGGTTGATGTCTGCCTGGAGCTTTGCAGTGTCTGCAATGGAAGACACTGTCATGCAGATTCGGGTGTCATCTGCAAAGGAAGACACGGTGCTGTGGCTGACATCCTTGTCTATGTCGGATATAAGGATGAGGAACAAGATGGGAGCGAGTACTGTGCCTTGTGGAACAGAGCTTTTCACCGTAGCTGCCTCGGACTTTACTCTGTTGACGACTACTCTCTGTGTTCTGTTAGTGAGGAAATTATAGATCCATCGACCGACTTTTCCTGTTATTCCTTTAGCACGCATTTTGTGCGCTATTACGCCATGGTCACACTTGTCGAAGGCTTTTGCAAAGTCTGTATATATTACATCTGCATTCTTTTTGTCTTCTAGTGCATTTAGGACCTTGTCGTAGTGGTCCAATAGTTGAGACAGACAGGAGCGACCTGTTCTAAACCCATGTTGCCCTGGGTTGTGTAACTGATGGGTTTCTAGATGCGTGGTGATCTTGCTTCTTAGGACCCTTTCAAAGATTTTTATGATATGGGATGTTAGTGCTATTGGTCTGTAGTTCTTTGCTGTTGCTTTACTGCCCCCTTTGTGGAGTGGGGCTATGTCTGTTGTTTTTAGTAACTGTGGGACGACCCCCGTGTCCATGCTCCCTCTCCATAGGATGGAAAAGGCTCGTGATAGGGGCTTCTTGCAGTTCTTGATGAACACAGAGTTCCATGAGTCTGGCCCTGGGGCAGAGTGCATGGGCATGTCATTTATCGCCTGTTCGAAGTCATTTGGCGTCAGGATAACATCGGATAGGCTTGTGTTAATCAAATTTTGTGGCTCTCTCATAAAAAATTCATTTTGATCTTCGACTCTCAGTCTGGTTAGCGGCTTGCTAAAAACTGAGTCATATTGGGACTTGAGTAGCTCACTCATTTCCTTGTTGTCATCTGTGTAGGACCCATCTTGTTTAAGTAGGGGCCCAATACTGGACGTTGTTCTCGATTTTGATTTGGCATAGGAGAAGAAATACTTTGGGTTTCTTTCGATTTCATTTATGGCTTTTAGTTCTTCCCGCGATTCCTGACTCCTAAAGGATTCTTTTAGCTTAAGTTCGATGCTTGCTATTTCTCTGACCAGTGTCTCCCTACGCATTTCAGATATATTGACCTCTTTTAGCCGCTCTGTTATTCTTTTCCGTCGCCTGTAAAGGGAGCGCCTGTCTCTTTCTGTTTTACATCTACTCCTCCTTTTTCTTAGAGGAATAAGCCTTGTGCATACATCGAGTGCTACCGAGTTAATCTGTTCTAGGCATAAGTTGGGGTCTGTGTTGCTTAGTATATCTTCCCAGCTTATATCGGTTAGGACTTGGTTTACTTGGTCCCACTTTATGTTTTTGTTATTGAAGTTGAATTTGGTGAATGCTCCCTCGTGACTAATCTCATTATGTCGGTCTGGGGCTCCGCGCATACATGACTGAACCTCAATTATGTTGTGATCTGAGTATATTGTTTTTGATATGGTGATATTTCTTATCAGATCATCATTGTTAGTGAAGATGAGGTCTAGTGTATTCTCCAGTCTAGTAGGCTCTATTATTTGCTGGTTTAAATTGAATTTTGTGCAGAGATTTAAAAGCTCGCGTGAGTGTGAGTTTTCATCAGAGCTGCCTCCTGGTGTTATTACTGCAACAATATTATTTGCTATATTCCTCCATTTTAGGTGCCTTAAGTTGAAATCCCCCAGGAGCAAGATGT
Source organism: Cherax quadricarinatus (assembly GCF_038502225.1). NCBI lineage: Eukaryota > Metazoa > Arthropoda > Malacostraca > Decapoda > Parastacidae > Cherax > Cherax quadricarinatus. The sequence goes on from NW_027196461.1 coordinate 22,014, forward strand.
TGGGTGCAGGAGCTGGAAGGTTTTCCAGACAGTGGTCAATTTTTAACAGCTGTTCCTGGAATTGCTGGGATGTTGCATCCGGAGGCTTGTAGACTATCACAATGACTAGGTTTTGGTTCTCGACCTTTACTGCTAAAACTTCCACTACATCATTTAAACTCTGTCCCCCCCCTTTTGCCTGTTCACTCTGTCACATCTGTATAGGTTGTAACCTGGGATCCATATTTCGTTGTCCAAGTGATCCTTTATGTGGGTCTCAGTTATCAGATGTTCTAGCACTCCTGAGGAGCTCAGTGACTCTTCGTCGTCTTCTGTAGAGGGAGCGTCTTTTTCTCTCCAGTTTACTCCTGCTCTTCTTCTTTCTTAGGGGAATATGCCTAGAACATGCTTCGGCTACCAGGAAGTTGATCCTTTCAAGGCACTGGTTTGGATCCATGTCATTTAAGACATCTTCCCAACATGTTTCGTTTAGGACATGGTTTACCTGGTCCCAGTTGATGTTCTTGTTGTTGAAGTTGTATTTTGTGAAGACACCTTCACAGGTACATGCATTCTGCTGATCAGGACCCCTATGCATGTACGTCTGGACTTCGATTAGGTTGTGATCGGAATTAGTTGTTTTTGATATTCTTATGTCTCTTATCAGGTCCTCATTATTTGTGAAGATAAGGTCAAGTGTGTTTTCTAGTCTTGTTGGCTCCACTATCTGCTGGTTTCATCTGTGCTACCTCCGGGGATTATTTGCTACATTCTTCCATTTTGTATGCCTTAGGTTGAAATCACCATGCAGTAAGATGTTTGGGGATGGAGCTGGAAGGTTTTCCAGACAGTAATCAATTTTCAGTAGCTGTTCCTTGAACTGTTGTGAGGTTGCATCTGGTGGCTTATATACAACCACAATGACTAGGTTTTGGTTCTCGATCTTTATTGATAGAACTTCAACTACCTCATTTGTGGTGTTCAGCAACTCCGTGCAGATGAGAGACTCTTTGACATACAGGCCAACCCCCCCTTGGTGCCTGTTCATTCTGTCGCATCTAAAAAGGTTGTAACCACTTATCCATATTTCACTGTCAAAGTGATCTTTTGTGTGAGTCTCTGTGAAGGCTGCAAACATTGCATTAGACTCCTCTAGAAGTCCACTGATAAAAGGTATTTTGTTGTTGGTGGATGGCTTAAGGCCCTGTATATTAGCAAATATGAATGCGGTTGTATTCTGTGTTTGTTGGGGGGATTTTGTTGGCATCAGTAGTTGTAATTCTGGAGGGCCATGGGTGGCCACTGGCTGCACCTCCAGTCCAACAAGGCTCCGAGGTGGTGGACTGTTTTTATTTCCTTCCATTTTCTTTTTCCATTTCCTGCCACTAAATAATCACCTGGAGTTGGGTTGTCGTAGCTACTATTGTTTGTCTTGTGGGGTCTGTGCCTCCTGGTCCCTTTTAGATGGTATGCAGGGCACTCGATGTTGTAACACTGCTTCTGGAGGACCGAGGAGTGACACATTTTTGGGTGAAAGAAAGTACCTGGAGTTTACCTGGAGAGAGTTCCGGGGGTCAACGCCCCCGCGGCCCGGTCTGAGACCAGGCCTCCTGGTGGATCAGAGCCTGATCAACCAGGCTGTTGCTGCTGGCTGCACGCAAACCAACATACGAGCCACAGCCCGGCTGATCCGGAACTGACTTTAGGTGCTTGTCCAGTGCCAGCTTGAAGACTGCCAGGGGTCTGTTGGTAATCCCCCTTATGTGTGCTGGGAGGCAGTTGAACAGTCTCGGGCCCCTGACACTTATTGTATGGTCTCTTAACGTGCTAGTGACACCCCTGCTTTTCATTGGGGGGATGGTGCATCGTCTGCCAAGTCTTTTGCTTTCGTAGTGGGTGATTTTCGTGTGCAAGTTCGGTACTAGTCCCTCTAGGATTTTCCAGGTGTATATAATCATGTATCTCTCCCTCCTGCGTTCCAGGGAATACAGGTTTAGGAACCTCAAGCGCTCCCAATAATTGAGGTGTTTTATCTCCGTTATGCGCGCCGTGAAAGTTCTCTGTACATTTTCTAGGTCGGCAATTTCACCTGCCTTGAAAGGTGCTGTTAGTGTGCAGCAATATTCCAGCCTAGATAGAACAAGTGACCTGAAGAGTGTCATCATGGGCTTGGCCTCCCTAGTTTTGAAGGTTCTCATTATCCATCCTGTCATTTTTCTAGCAGATGCGATTGATACAATGTTATGGTCCTTGAAGGTGAGATCCTCCGACATGATCACTCCCAGGTCTTTGACGTTGGTGTTTCGCTCTATTTTGTGGCCAGAATTTGTTTTGTACTCTGATGAAGATTTAATTTCCTCATGTTTACCATATCTGAGTAATTGAAATTTCTCATCGTTGAACTTCATATTGTTTTCTGCAGCCCACTGAAAGATTTGGTTGATGTCTGCCTGGAGCTTTGCAGTGTCTGCAATGGAAGACACTGTCATGCAGATTCGGGTGTCATCTGCAAAGGAAGACACGGTGCTGTGGCTGACATCCTTGTCTATGTCGGATATAAGGATGAGGAACAAGATGGGAGCGAGTACTGTGCCTTGTGGAACAGAGCTTTTCACCGTAGCTGCCTCGGACTTTACTCTGTTGACGACTACTCTCTGTGTTCTGTTAGTGAGGAAATTATAGATCCATCGACCGACTTTTCCTGTTATTCCTTTAGCACGCATTTTGTGCGCTATTACGCCATGGTCACACTTGTCGAAGGCTTTTGCAAAGTCTGTATATATTACATCTGCATTCTTTTTGTCTTCTAGTGCATTTAGGACCTTGTCGAAGTGGTCCAATAGTTGAGACAGACAGGAGCGACCTGTTCTAAACCCATGTTGCCCTGGGTTGTGTAACTGATGGGTTTCTAGATGGGTGGTGATCTTGCTTCTTAGGACCCTTTCAAAGATTTTTATGATATGGGATGTTAGTGCTATTGGTCTGTAGTTCTTTGCTGTTGCTTTACTGCCCCCTTTGTGGAGTGGGGCTATGTCTGTTGTTTTTAGTACAGGAAGAAGAACGACACACTCCTTTAGACAGGAGGTCGCTACATTTTTTGGGATGCTCAAAGTTACATGTCCCATTTTTTTACTGATATTCCATGCTTACAGATGCCCCCAAGCATAATATTTGCACAAATTCACCTTTGGTTGAGAATTGTTGGGAGGTGTGTTGTCAATTTCTGCAGGCACTATAATCCTCAGTATCCAAGCCAGGGCCACCCCCTCCTGGATTCCATCTACTTTCCTCAGTAGAGGAAGAAGGAGGAGACTCCTCTCCAACATCTGTACTGTGGGCCACGGTTTTGTGCGATGATGGTTGTATATTTACGGTTTTAGTGGTAGGGTCCCTAGTAGAGTCTGGGCTGGCGGCTAGGTCTGAGTCAGCACTGGGGCTGGGGGCTGAGCCTGGGTCAGCACCAGCACTGTGGGTATTAGTGCCATGACTGGGGGATGGGTCTGGTTTAGCACTATATGGGTGACTAGATAGTTTCGAGTCATCTGTTGTGGTATGGGCATTCTGCATTTTTTTGATACACTATCTCTTGCTCCCACGTTTTATATATTTTTGGTAGACTGTCCAAGAGGTCATCTTTGTTTTCTTGATTATTTTTATCATTTATGTATATGCGGTATACAATAAACTAGCCACTTCGGTGGCAAAATCTTACAAAAAAAAAAACTCATACGTGTTCGAGTTGCTGCGTATAGCCTCGGCTTCGAATAATATATAATTTTTATTGACTTTAAAAAAAATTAAGACGTTAAATATTTTGCATTTCTATTGAGGTTGTCTGTATTATTTACACAAGCGATATTCTTTCTCTAAAATGCATATAATGTATAAATGGAAATATTTTTTTATAAAAAAAGGGGTGATAGTATACGATTTATTTTTAAGCATACAAACAGAGGTACAAAAAATACACAAAGAACAAAATTACATAAACTGATTTAATTATTTCAGTATATTGGTAAGTTATTGACCTTGGGATTTGTGAATCACACTAAAGTATACTTGAAATAATTTATGCATAATGACAGACATAAAATTATTAAAAAAAAATATTAATATGGAAGATAATTATTTTTATTAGTCCGTAAACTCTTATCCAAATAATAAGTTTAACATAAGCCCCTCACCCAAACTTGATTGGTTCATTAAAAATCTCAAACCTTTCCCCTATAAGATACTTTTCTTAATGACGTAAATTATTAATATTGACGAATATAGATTATCGTTTTAAAATGTGAATGACTTGATGTGTTTGTGTGATGGCTAAGTAATATGACGCAGCGTGTGGTCGCCTCCTGCTGGATATCTCGCGCCAAAGCAGCAGCGGAGTCGTGGTGTCAAAACAAGACAACTTTTACTTTACAGAATTGATAAATCTAGCAGCAACAATGGCTGAGTTAAGCACAGGAATTATTGCAGTGAGTTCCTACTCTTCTGAAGTTGTTAACTAAGTAAGAACAAGCTGTCTTAATAAATAAACCTGCTGAATGTTGAAGACAGTAAAACAACTGAAGCTAAATCATGTTTATAAAATTGCTCACAAACAGTGTCCAGAATATCTTGCTGTCAATTTTGTCAAGGTTGGGAACCAAAACAATCATAGTACTAGGGGGAGAGAGCACAACTTTGTAGTACCCACAGTCAGTGGCCAGGCGTCAAACACCTTTTATTGTACAGCAATAAAGGAATGGAACAGACTGCCCGCACATGTCAAATTATTATTATAATCAAAAAGAAGCGCTAAGCCACAAGGGCTATACAGAAAAGCCAATCATAGCATGAACCAGTTCAAGAAGAGTGCCAAAAGGTGTCTGATGAATGTAGCTACAGAAAGGGAGGGGAATGATTTTCTATTTTTTAGCTAACATACGTGTAAATTTTACCTTATTCCTAGTAATGACCCTCGTATTGTAGATAATCTTAATGACCCTCGTGTAGTAGATAGTCTTAATGACCCTCGTGTAGTAGATAGTCTTAATGACCCTCGTGTAGTAGATAGTCTTAATGACCCTCGTGTAGTAGATAGTCTTAATGACCCTCGTGTAGTAGATAGTCTTTTTAGTATGATAATAAGGTGTTATCTTCATTGTAGAATAATAAGAAAATATTATAACCTTTATATTATAATAATAAGGTAAAAGGACCACAATGGAAATAAGTCACTCTGTCTGACTTTTTTGGGTTATCCTAGGTTCTCTACACATATGCTGCTATGTATGATAATTCTATGTAACTGTATTTGTGTATACCTGAATAAACTTACTTATGATACTCGGCAAAATTACCAAAAGATTTTATGCAGTCCAGCATTTTTATGTTTTGATGTTGTACTTGCATGTTCAGCTGCTAGAAACAAAATGCACGAGATTTGAAGTTACTTTGGTATTTATATGGAACAAGTTTCAAGGTGAATCATAACGGTGGTAGAATGTGTTATCCCAGGTTCTCTACATATATGCTGCTATGTATAATAATTATGTAGCTATGTTTGTGTTAATCTGAATAAACTTACTAATGTCCCATGGACCCAAGAATTTGTCTTGGCCTAATATTGAGTTTAGAGCCAACAACGAAGTAATATTTCATTTTCATTTCTATAACAGGCACAGCGCTGTATGACTAGTGGGTTTAGCGCTTCTTTTTGTTTAGGATAATATAAGCCCCACTCCACAAAGGGGGCAGTAAAGCAATAGCAAAGAACTACCTAACATAGCACATCATAAAAATCTTTGAAAAGGTTCTAAGAAGCAAGATGACCACTCATCTAGATACCCATCAGTTACACAACCCAGGGCAACATGGGTTTAGAGCAGGTCGCTCCTGCCTGTCCCAACTACTGGACCACTATGACAAGGTCCTGGATGCTCTAGAAGACAAACAAAATGCAGATGTAGTATACACAGACTTTGCAAAAGCCTTTGACAAGTGTGACCATGGTGTAATAGCGCACAAAATGCGTGATAAAGGAATAACAGGAAAAGTTGGTAGATGGATCTATAATTTCCTAACAAATAGAACACAAAGAGTAGTAGTAAACAGAGTAAAGTCTGAGGCGGCTACGGTGAAAAGCTCTGTTCCACAAGGCACAGTACTCGCTCCCATCCTGTTCCTCATCCTCATATCTGACATAGACAGGGATGTAAGCCACAGCACCGTGTCTTCCTTTGCAGATGACACCCGAATTTGCATGACAGTGTCCTCCATTGAAGACACTGCAAGACTCCAGGCGGACATCAACCAAATCTTTAAATGGGCCGCAGAAAACAATATGAAGTTCAATGATGAGAAATTTCAATTACTCCGATATGGAAAACGTGAGGAAATTAAAACTATATCGGAGTATAAAACAAATTCCAACCACACAATAGAGCGAAAAACTAATGTAAAAGACCTGGGAGTGATAATGTCAGAGGATCTCACCTTCAAAGACCACAACATTGCATCAATCGCATCTGCTAGAAAAATGACAGGATGGATAATGAGAACCTTCAAAACTAGGGATGCCAAGCCCATGATGACACTCTTCAGGTCGCTTGTTCTATCTAGGCTGGAATATTGCTGCACACTAACAGCACCTTTCAAGGCAGGTGAAATTGCTGACCTAGAAAATGTACAGAGAACCTTCACGGCACACATAACTGCGATAAAACACCTCAATTACTGGGAACGCTTGAAGTTCCTCAACCTGTACTCCCTAGAACGCAGGCGGGAGAGATACATGATTATATACACTTGGAAAATCCTAGAGGGATTAGTACCAAACTTGCACACGAAAATCACTCCCTATGAAAGCAAAAGACTCGGCAGACGATGCAACATCCCCCCAATGAAAAGCAGGGGTGCCACTAGCACGATAAGAGACAACACAGTAAGTGTCAGGGGCCCAAGACTGTTCAACTGCCTCCCAGCATACATAAGGGGGATTACCAATAGACCCCTGGCTGTCTTCAAGAAGGCACTGGACAGGCACCTAAAGTCAGTACCTGACCAGCCGGGCTGTGTTTGGTACGTCGGGTTGCGTGCGGCCAACAGTAACAGCCTGGTTGATCAGGCCCTGATCCACCAAGAGGCCTGGTCACAGACCGGGAAGCGGGGGCGTTGACCCCCGAACCCTCTCGTAGATCAGGCTAGGCTTATTGCATGTAGAGATAACTTTCTTGGCTCTTACTTTGACCAGAACACAACTAATTTATTTAGGTTAGCTGTTATGTACTGTATATAAAATATTACATAGTACTGTATATGCAAAAGTGACATTTAATTTGGTTTGTCATGCATACAGTTTGGAAATACTATTGGGCTGACAAGCTCTGAGTTGGCTAAACTCTGCAAAACTTTGAGGCAGTTGTGATAAGTTAGGGTGTGTAATACAGTGAGTTGTTGGGGCTTTAGGAGAGACTGACATCTTATGGCATATAAGAGCCTTTCCTTCCAATGTTTGGGAGAGAAAATTGCTCATTGTAAGCAGAAAAGGAAAATAAGATAAGCAGTCTCAATTAGGTCAGGTAGTTCCCTGGCCTTTTTCCTGTGTAAGCCTTGTGATATATACGTACAGTGGACCCCTGGATATTGTAGTCATTGTACACCTACCATCCGACTTTCGACCTGCTCAACTTACGACCACTCGACTTACAACCGTGTTTTTTATGCCAAACCAAAGAAAGCTTCTAGTGCCAGCCAGCCCTTTGGTAAAGGGCTGAGAGAGAGGGGAGAATGTGCCTTTTTCAGTGATTCTGTAATATGTACGATACTAAAGCAGCAGAAGTCGATAAAGGCTATAGTGCCAGCCAGCAATAAAGTGCAGCACTAAGAGTGTAGCAATTAAGTTAAGCAATTAATCGACAGAAAGAGGACAGCACAAAACGGACTCCTCCAATGTTGTTGGAGGTATATAGGGCTACTGACTAACACCGCTGCCTCTGCTGCCGCTATCACCACCACTATGTAAGGCTTAGCTTTCAGTGGACCTTTTACATCCAACAAGAAGTGACACAACAACACTCGTCACATACTTAATGACATATTTTATTCATTCTAGAGTATATGTTTCTATATTATTAATAATGTTTATTATGTCATATTAAATGAATTGTGTCATATTGAAGGACTATCTTGTCCTGTCTCTCAACACACTCCCCTGGCGCCACCACAATTCCTAACATATGCCAGAAACAGACCTCTCAGGAACACTTTTTTGAGCAACAGGGGTCCAGTGACTCTGAAGCTTATCGTAGTGGCACTAAAAACAAAGAAGGGAAGTAACCCAGAAATGGACTTGGTACCTGAAGTCTTTATGGAAGGGGATTCCCCTTCCAAACAGTAATTTCTCCATCTTCTCCCCTCCTTCCATCTTCAATACACTAAGAAGAGTCTTCAATAAAGGTAAGTGTCATGTTATTATTGTTTTATTCTTCATGTCTCATTGTTTTCTGTGTAGGTAAATGTATATTTCATGTAAAAAAAAATGTCTGGAACGGATTATTTGGATTTACATTATTTCTTATAAGGAAAATTAATTCAGAAATTGTCAAATTCGGCGTGGAGTTAAAAGATAAAGAATCACACATAAAGTGGGAGTTGTCACAGTTGCTCTTTGCTGATGACACTGTGCTCTTGGGAGATTCTGAAGAGAAGTTGCAGAGATTGGTGGATGAATTTGGTAGGGTGTGCAAAAGAAGAAAATTGAAAGTGAATACAGGAAAGAGTAAGGTTATGAGGATAACAAAAAGATTAGGTGATGAAAGATTGGATATCAGATTGGAGGGAGAGAGTATGGAGGAGGTGAATGTATTCAGATATTTGGGAGTGGACGTGTCAGCGGATGAGTCTATGAAAGATGAGGTGAATCATAGAATTGATGAGGGGAAAAGGGTGAGTGGTGCACTTAGGAGTCTATGGAGACAAAGAACTTTGTCCTTGGAGGCAAAGAGGGGAATGTATGAGAGTATAGTTTTACCAACGCTCTTATATGGGTGTGAAGCATGGGTGATGAATGTTGCAGCGAGGAGAAGGCTGGAGGCAGTGGAGATGTCATGTCTGAGGGCAATGTGTGGTGTGAATATAATGCAGAGAATTCGTAGTTTGGAAGTTAGGAGGAGGTGCGGGATTACCAAAACTGTTGTCCAGAGGGCTGAGGAAGGGTTGTTGAGGTGGTTTGGACATGTGGAGAGAATGGAGCGAAACAGAATAACTTCAAGAGTGTATCAGTCTGTAGTGGAAGGAAGGCGGGGTAGGGGTCGGCCTAGGAAAGGTTGGAGGGAGGGGGTAAAGGAGGTTTTGTGTGCGAGAGGCTTGGACTTCCAGCAGGCATGCGTGAGCGTGTTTGATAGGAGTGAATGGAGACAAATGGTTTTTAATACTTGACGTGCTGTTGGAGTGTGAGCAAAGTAACATTTATGAATGGGTTCAGGGAAACCGGCAGGCCGGACTTGAGTCCTGGAGATGGGAAGTACAGTGCCTGCACTCTGAAGGAGGGGTGTTAATGTTGCAGTTTAAAAACTGTAGTGTAAAGCACCCTTCTGGCAAGACAGTGATGGAGTACAGGTCTCCCTCAACATTCACGTTTTCAGCTTTCGCGGGCTTCACACATTCGCGAATTCCCAACCGCCAAATTCCCAGCCACCAAATTCCCAGCCGCCAAATCATATTCAAGTTTCCCGCCACCTGCGAGTCCCTACTACCCTCCCACCGACCCCCGCAACTGGCAGCCAGCCCTCCCACCACTGTGTGGTGTTTTGTTTGTTCATTATTTGCTATTAAACTACAGTATAAATAATGTAAACACATTCATGACTGCATATTAGAATGGCTATTTGAACAGGTATTGGACGGTGACATCACGTGTTTACTCTTGAACACAGCAAAGAATCAAACATTTCTGCTACTGCTAATAATAATAATAATAATAATAATAATAATAATAATAATAATAATAATAATAATAATAATAATAATAATAATAATAATAATAATGATAATAATGATAATACGATATAATTGAAGAAGGAAATTGTACAAAAATACGAGGGAGTGGTTGACACATCGTCATTGGCTTTATTTATTTATTTATGAATTTAGCACACTGCTCAGAGGTACAAAAAAAAAAAAAAAATACAGTTTGAGCGCATGCCAAAGTAGATTGAGTAGACTGGAGCTGGCTTAGAGGCAGTTGAAGAAGGAAATGGTACAAAAATACGAGGCAGTGGTTGACACAGTCAGTGTGGCTTTGTTTATGCTGGAGTGAACATTAGAGGCTGTCTTCCAAACATTTCACAATAATTCATTGTTAGAGGCTTGTAGATTGAGTGTGAGGAGTGGTAGAGGCAGTGGTAGAGGCAGTGGTAGAGGCAGTGGTAGAGGCAGTGGTAGAGGCAGTGATAGAGGCAGTGATATTTACTAACATATGTTATAAATAATAATAGTACATTATGAATAACATTTATTATTATTATTATAAATGTTATTAATATTAACATGTACTATTATTATTTATAACATATGTATATGTTAGTAAATACCACTGCCTCACCCACTGCCTCTATCACTGCCTCTATCACTGCCTCTACCACTGAATTATTGTGAAATGTTTGGAAGAGCAGGGAGATTAATGTTCACTCCAACATAAACAAAGCCACACTGAAGATGTGTCAACCACTCCCTCGTACAGTAGACCCCCGCTTAACGATCACCTCCAAATGCGACCAATTATGTAAGTGTATTTATGTAAGTGCGTTTGTACGTGTATGTTTGGGGATCTGAAATGGACTAATCTACTTCACAATATTCCTTATGGGAAAAAATTCGGTCAGTACTGGCACCTGAACATACTACTGGAATGAAAAAAGTTCGTTAACCGGGAGTCCACTGTATTTTTGTACAATTTCCTTCTTCTTCATTATTATTATTATTATTATATTATTATTATTATTATTATTATTACTATTGTTATTATTAGCAGTAGCAGAAATGTTTGATTCTTTGCTGTGTTCAAGAGTAAACACATGATGTCACCTTCCAATACCTGTTCAAATAGCCATTCCAATATGCAGTCATGAATGTGTTTACATTATTTATACTGTAGTTTAATAGCAAATAATGAACAAACAAAACACTCGCCACACTGAGTGGTGGGAGGGCTGGCTGCCAGTTGCAGGGGTCGGAGGGAGGGTAGTAGGGACTCGCAGTGGTGGAGGAAGTGGTGGAGGCATTGGTGGAGGCATTGGTGGAGGAAGTGGTGGAGGCATTGGTGGAGGCAGTGGTGGAGTCTGTGGTATTTAATAACATACATGTTATTAAAGCATAACATGTATATATTTAGTACAATTTACGACGTTTTCATGTATTTTATGATTGTTCATGGTTCAACAAGTTAAGCAGTATTGTATTATATTTCCCTACAATATATTGGGGCACGAAACATTCACGGTTTTTCAACATTCGCGAGGCTCTTGATCCCCTAACCCTCGCGAATGTTGAGGGACACCTGTATATTGTACAGTGGACCCCCAGTATTCGATATTAATCCGTTCCTGAGAGCTCGTCGAATACCGATAATATCGAAAACCGAATCAATTTTCCTCATAAGAAATAATGGAAATCAAATTAATCCGTGCAAGACACCCAAAAGTATAAAAAAAAAAAAAATTTTTACTACATGAAATATTAAGTTTAATGCAATAGAATAATTACAATAACAATAAAATAATTGACACTTACCTTTAATGAACATCTGGTGATGATTGATGGGATGAGAGGAGGGGAGAGGTGTTAGTGTTTAGAAGGGGAATCCCCTTCCATTAGGACTTGAGGTAGCAAGTCCTTTTCCGGGGTTACTTCCCTTCTTCTTTTAATGCCATTAGGACCAGCTTGAGAGTCACTGGACTTCTGTCGCACAACATAACTGGCAGCCTTATGCCTAATCACACTATGTATGCCACTACGATTCTTAAATCTTTGAAACCAACCTTTGCTGGCCTTAAATTCACTCACATCACCACTAGTTGCAGGCAATTTCTTTACCAAATCGTCATGCAACTGCCTAGCCTTTTCACAAATGATCCCTTGAGAGATGCTATCTCCTGCTGTCTGTTTTTCATTTATCCACACCAGTAACAATCTCTCAACATTTTCTAACACTTGCGGTCACTGTTTCGTAATCACAGTTGCACCTTTTGCAAGAACAGTTTCCTTGATTGCCGTTTTCCTGGTCACTATAGTAGAGATGGTTGATTGGGGTTTATTATACAACCTGACCAGCTCCGACACACGCACTCCACTTTCGTACTTTGCAGTTATCTCTTTCTTCATTTCATAAGTCATTAGCGACTTTTTTCTCGAAGGGTTGGCACTAGAAGCTTTCTTGGGGCCCATGGTGACTTATTTTGCAGAAACAAGCACCAAACACAGTGATAATGTGGATAATATGGAATGTACCGAATGTATCCTTAGATGCGCGCACACTGGCTGGCTTGTAAACACTAGCACACACGGAGCAGTTCAGGCCACACGTGGACAGGTCTCGTACGAATCATATCGAATACCGAGGAAAAATTTTTGCGTTAAAATGCATCGAAAACCGGATTTATCGAATACCGATGGCATCGAATACCGGGGGACCACTGTATAACAAGTCGGCCGTCTCCCATCAAGGCAGGGTGACCCAAAAAAGAAAGAAAATCCCCAAAAAGAAAATACTTTCATCATCATTCAACACTTTCACCTCACTCACACATAATCACTGTTTTTGCAGAGGTGCTCAGAACACAACAGTTTAGAAGCATATACGTATAAAGATACACAACATATCCCTCCAAACTGCTAATATCCCAAAACCCCTCCTTTAGAGTGCAGGCATTGTACTTCCTATTTCCAGGACTCCCAAATTCGTCCACCAACTTCTGCAACTTCTCTTCAGGACCTCCCGAAGCACAATGTCATCAGCAAAAAGCAACTGTGACAGCTTCCACTCTGTGTTAGATTCTTTTTCTTTTCATCCCACGCTTCTTCCCAACACCTGAACATTCACTTCTCTTACAACCCCATCTATAAATATAGTGAAGAACCATGGTGACATCATGCATCCCTGTCTAAGGCTTACTTTTATTGGGAAATAATCTCCCTTTCTCCTACATACTCTAACCTGAGCCTCACTATCCTTGTAAAAACTTGTAGCTGTAAAAGCTCTTAGCTGCTTTCAGTAACTTTCCACCTATTAAATACATTTGTAACATCTTCCATATTGCTCCCCTATCCACCCTATCATATGCCTTTTTCAAATCCATAAATACAACGAAAACCTTCCTTATTGTGCATATAATAGTTAATTGTTTAAGAAATCCTGTTTACTGAAGATCATTGAATCAGTTTGAAATGTTAAGGTATATTTTTAAAATTGTACCATTCTTTATTTATCTACCACTCTCTTTTTTTGCACATTTAATTGTAGTTAACTGAATAAGAAATCCTACTTACTAATGATCTATGTCTAGTTCTGAAGTAGTCAATAAGCATTAAGTTTAATTTGCCCAAAATATATTGCATACGGTGGGAGACGGCCGACTTGTTGAAAAAAAAAAAAAAAAAAAAATATTGCATACTAGTGGCTTTCTTTTGTGCCTTATATTATTTTATTAAATGTAAACTACAATATCTGTGTACTTTATAAAAGAAATCACAATTTAAGTAGACTTTATTTCATGCTTATGTAAGCCCCAAGAGGTGCCTGTCCCTGTTGTTTTAGTTGAGCATGTGTGAAGGAAGGAGAGAACAAAAAAAAATAGCTTGTTTTTACTTACAGCATTATTTTAATCACCTAGTAAGAATTTAAGTGTGTAAACTAAGGTTTTGTGAGAAGTAATGAAGGAGAATATGGCAGATTTATGTTGTATATACTGTTTGTTTATTTTCCTAAAGGAGAGTTTATTTGACCTTGTGGTTCTAACCTGGGTTTATTAATTGTGGTATTGACTACTACCTGAATGCTGTTTGGGAGTTTGAGGGAGTGTTGCACTAGGATAGTTTTATTTTAATATTTTTTTGTGTAATTAAGACCAGTAAGTTTACCCCTAAACAGTATTTGCCTCCTAGAATCTCACTAGCAAATTATGACCTCCCCCAGTTAAAGGGTTAGTATAGTTTGGTGCACATTTTCTTTATGAAAATTGCATAAACTGTTTTTAATATGAATCCTGTAAGGAGGAGTTTGGGATATTGGCAGTTTGGAGGGACATCTAAACTGTCATATCTGAGCGCCTCTGCAGTCGGTTATTATGTATGAGTGATGGTGAAAGTATTGAATGATGTTGAAAGTTTTTTTCATTCTTTTTGGGTTTTTCTTTCTTTGTGTGTCACCTTGCCTCAGTGGGAAACGGCTGACATGTTAAAAAAAAAAAATTATGCTAGCTTAAGTTACGGTGGTTGGTTTTTATTTTTAAGGTACTCATCATCCTTGACTTGACGGTGGATCGACCAGGTAATGAAGTGGGAGGCAAAATAGGAGACCCTGTAAATTACGACCCCAACAAAAGCAGAGCTGAGCAGCAACAACCTCCACAGCCTTCCAGAAACACACCAACCATGGCAGCAGCTAGTATGGGTCTATAACATTCATTGTAAAGTACAATTTAACTAATAATCTTTTATGATTTACCTTACTGCTCATATGTATTTTTTGTTTTATAGCAAGTTTTTCAACAGACATTCTATAAGAGTTCTTAATTTGTGTGTGTGTGTGTGTGTGTTTAATTTTTTGTGTTTGGTTTGTGTGGGGGTATATGTATGTATGTATTTAGCTTTTTGCATGTATAGGGGTATGCATGTAGTTTCCTTTCATCTTTAATTTACGTCCTAACGTGCATAATCTTAACCTCGGTGACGAACACCAATATGTGATCATTAATAACAATGCTTCAGTGACTTCATCATGTTTGCAGTGTTTGAAATAAACTCTTTTCCTATGTGTAGTGAGATTTTTCTGTCTTTTTAGTTTTGTAACTCATGCTGAGTGAGGGATCACTGTATTTCATGTTTTCATTACTGATTTGCAGGCTTGTAATTTATTTCAGACTCATTATTTTAACTTTTCTTGGATTCATTTGAATTTACAGTTCTATACCATTCTAAACTTTTTTATTATCACACCGGCCGATTCCCACCAAGGCAGGGTGGCCCGAAAAAGAAAAACTTTCACCATCATTCACTCCATCACTGTCTTGCCAGAAGGGTGCTTTACACTACAGTTTTTAAACTGCAACATTAACACCCCTCCTTCAGAGTGCAGGCACTGTACTTCCCATCTCCAGGACTCAAGTCCGGCCTGCCGGTTTCCCTGAATCCCTTCATAAATGTTACTTTGCTCACACTCCAACAGCACGTCAAGTATTAAAAACCATTTGTCTCCATTCACTCCTATCAAACACGCTCACGCATGCCTGCTGGAAGTCCAAGCCCCTCGCACACAAAACCTCCTTTACCCCCTCCCTCCAACCCTTCCTAGGCCGACCCCTACCCCGCCTTCCTTCCACTACAGACTGATACACTCTTGAAGTCATTCTGTTTCGCTCCATTCTCTCTACATGTCCGAACCACCTCAACAACCCTTCCTCAGCCCTCTGGACAACAGTTTTGGTAATCCCGCACCTCCTCCTAACTTCCAAACTACGAATTCTCTGCATTATATTCACACCACACATTGCCCTCAGACATGACATCTCCACTGCCTCCAGCCTTCTCCTCGCTGCAACATTCATCACCCACGCTTCACACCCATATAAGAGCGTTGGTAAAACTATACTCTCATACATTCCCCTCTTTGCCTCCAAGGACAAAGTTCTTTGTCTCCACAGACTCCTAAGTGCACCACTCACTCTTTTTCCCTCATCAATTCTATGATTCACCTCATCTTTCATAGACCCATCCGCTGACACGTCCACTCCCAAATATCTGAATACGTTCACCTCCTCCATACTCTCTCCCTCCAATCTGATATTCAATCTTTCATCACCTAATCTTTTTGTTATCCTCATAACCTTACTCTTTCCTGTATTCACCTTTAATTTTCTTCTTTTGCACACCCTACCAAATTCATCCACCAATCTCTGCAACTTCTCTTCAGAATCTCCCAAGAGCACAGTGTCATCAGCAAAGAGCAGCTGTGACAACTCCCACTTTGTGTGTGATTCTTTATCTTTTAACTCCACGCCTCTTGCCAAGACCCTCGCATTTACTTCTCTTACAACCCCATCTATAAATATATTAAACAACCACGGTGACATCACACATCCTTGTCTAAGGCCTACTTTTACTGGGAAAAAATTTCCCTCTTTCCTACATACTCTAACTTGAGCCTCACTATCCTCGTAAAAACTCTTCACTGCTTTCAGTAACCTACCTCCTACACCATACACTTGCAACATCTGCCACATTGCCCCCCTATCCACCCTGTCATACGCCTTTTCCAAATCCATAAATGCCACAAAGACCTCTTTAGCCTTATCTAAATACTGTTCACTTATATGTTTCACTGTAAACACCTGGTCCACACACCCCCTACCTTTCCTAAAGCCTCCTTGTTCATCTGCTATCCTATTCTCCGTCTTACTCTTAATTCTTTCAATTATAACTCTACCATACACTTTACCAGGTACACTCAACAGACTTATCCCCCTATAATTTTTGCACTCTCTTTTATCCCCTTTGCCTTTATACAAAGGAACTATGCATGCTCTCTGCCAATCCCTAGGTACCTTACCCTCTTCCATACATTTATTAAATAATTGCACCAACCACTCCAAAACTATATCCCCACCTGCTTTTAACATTTCTATCTTTATCCCATCAATCCCGGCTGCCTTACCCCCTTTCATTTTACCTACTGCCTCACGAACTTCCCCCACACTCACAACTGGCTCTTCCTCACTCCTACAAGATGTTATTCCTCCTTGCCCTATACACGAAATCACAGCTTCCCTATCTTCATCAACATTTAACAATTCCTCAAAATATTCCTTCCATCTTCCCAATACCTCTAACTCTCCATTTAATAACTCTCCTCTCCTATTTTTAACTGACAAATCCATTTGTTCTCTAGGCTTTCTTAACTTGTTAATCTCACTCCAAAACTTTTTCTTATTTTCAACAAAATTTGTTGATAACATCTCACCCACTCTCTCATTTGCTCTCTTTTTACATTGCTTCACCACTCTCTTAACTTCTCTCTTTTTCTCCATATACTCTTCCCTCCTTGCATCACTTCTACTTTGTAAAAACTTCTCATATGCTAACTTTTTCTCCCTTACTACTCTCTTTACATCATCATTCCACCAATCGCTCCTCTTCCCTCCTGCACCCACTTTCCTGTAACCACAAACTTCTGCTGAACACTCTAACACTACATTTTTAAACCTACCCCATACCTCTTCGACCCCATTGCCTATGCTCTCATTAGCCCATCTATCCTCCAATAGCTGTTTATATCTTACCCTAACTGCCTCCTCTTTTAGTTTATAAACCTTCACCTCTCTCTTCCCTGATGCTTCTATTCTCCTTGTATCCCATCTACCTTTTACTCTCAGTGTAGCTACAACTAGAAAGTGATCTGATATATCTGTGGCCCCTCTATAAACATGTACATCCTGAAGTCTACTCAACAGTCTTTTATCTACCAATACATAATCCAACAAACTACTGTCATTTCGCCCTACATCATATCGTGTATACTTATTTATCCTCTTTTTCTTAAAATATGTATTACCTATAACTAAACCCCTTTCTATACAAAGTTCAATCAAAGGGCTCCCATTATCATTTACACCTGGCACCCCAAACTTACCTACCACACCCTCTCTAAAAGTTTCTCCTACTTTAGCATTCAAGTCCCCTACCACAATTACTCTCTCACTTGGTTCAAAGGCTCCTATACATTCACTTAACATCTCCCAAAATCTCTCTCTCTCCTCTGCATTCCTCTCTTCTCCAGGTGCATACACGCTTATTATGACCCACTTCTCGCATCCAACCTTTACTTTAATCCACATAATTCTTGAATTTACACATTCATATTCTCTTTTCTCCTTCCATAACTGATCATTTAACATTACTGCTACCCCTTCCTTTGCTCTAACTCTCTCAGATACTCCAGATTTAATCCCATTTATTTCCCCCCACTGAAACTCTCCTACCCCCTTCAGCTTTGTTTCGCTTAGGGCCAGGACATCCAACTTCTTTTCATTCATAACATCAGCAATCATCTGTTTCTTGTCATCCGCACTACATCCACGCACATTTAAGCAACCCAGTTTTATAAAGTTTTTCTTCTTCTCTTTTTTAGTAATTGTATACAGGAGAAGGGGTTACTAGCCCATTGCTCCCGGCATTTTAGTCGCCTCATACGACACGCATGGCTTACGGAGGAAAGATTCTTTTCCACTTCCCCATGGACAATAGAAGAAATAAAAAAGAACAAGAGCTATTTAGAAAAAGGAGAAAAACCTAGATGTATGTATATATATATATGCATGTGCGTGTCTGTGAAGTGTGACCAAAGTGTAAGTAGGAGTAGCAAGATATCCCTGTTATCTTAGCGTGTTTATGAGACAGAAAAAGAAACCAGCAATCCTACCATCATGCAAAACAGTTACAGGTTTTTGTTTCACAGTCATCTGGCAGGACGGTAGTACTTCCCTGGGTGGTTGCTGTCTACCAACCTACTACCTATAATTAAAAGCAAAAAAGCAATAAATACTCTAAGAAAAAATTCAGTATGAAGAGGCTAAGACTTTTCAATGCCCTCCCTTCATACATAAAGGGAAATTACCAGTATATCTCTCTTCACTTAGCGACATACTCGTTTACAGATGACTCGGACATACAACGGGCTTTCTGACCAGTATGCATACCTACATGTATATGAGACCTGATTTCCTCTGTTCTATTTATTGCAATATACAGTACACTATTATATAAACATTTAAAATTATACCAGAAATGTTATAATTGGTGCAAAGGTGACAGTAAAACTATATCAGAGATGGATGACACAAAACCACTACCATTATATTATGTTCCTCTCTTAGCGATGAATTCATTTACTGACGTGGTCCTAGGAGCAGAACTCCGTCGTTAAGTGAGAAGAGGCTGTATTTCTTAGGTCAGTGCCTGATCAGTTGGGCTGTGGCACTTATGCTGGACTTAAAGCGGATATCACCAGTTGCCTAGTTGATCAGGATGCTTGGTTCCTGAGGATGTTGACCCTCGAAACTCTCCATGTAGATCATCCATAGCACTCAGTATTCGCAAATTCGCAGTGGCCAAGTTTATCTGAGTTTATCTGGAAGAGTTCCGGGGGCAACGCCCCCGCGGCCCGGTTGTAGAATCCCAGGATGCGACCCACACCAGGATGGATTTTACTATACACAACATGGAAAGAAACACGTCCAATGTTTCTACTCTGGCTGGGAATCGAACCCAGGCCCTCACCGTGTGAAGCGAGAGCGTTAACCACCAGGCCACATAGAACTATGACATTGAGGCCAGGGTCCTTCGTGTAGTTCTATGCCGTGAGCCCAGCTTACTCGGAAAAATTGTGAGTGGTAAAATTTTGGCTTAGCTATGAGAGCATGAATCTGTGTGGTAAGTGAGCACCACACAGGTCCATCCTTCCCAATGCCTTGCATGATAGAAAAAGCAAAACTAACCATGTATATAGTTTAAAATAACAAATTCAAGGTGTTTTCTCAAATGGTTTTTATGGTTTTATTGGCTGTTTCTTATACTACTACTAAAATTGAGAGGCATTTAGTTGGTTTTAGGACTGGAAGTAGCTCGAAGCAGAAATACAGTGGACCCCCGCTTAACGATCACCTCCCAATGCGACCAGTTATGTAAGTGTATTTATGTAAGTGCATTTGTACGTGTATGTTTGGGGGTCTGAAATGGACTAATCTACTTCACAATATTCCTTATGGGAACAAATTCGGTCAGTACTGGCACCTGAACATACTTCTGGAATGAAAAAATATCGTTAATCGGGGGTCCACTGTATTTAATAGTTTCCTATTTTCTTGAGGACAGGTGAGGCCCATCACCCCCCACCCCACTGTTTTATAGGGGTTTTAATAGGTTTCATTCAATTATTGAGACGGTAAACTACGACCAATTATTCGAAAAGTAGAGTAAATCTATTTTTGTGTGATTATAAATTAAAAATGGAAGTGTAATATAGGAGAGGCTTGGGGACATGATTAATGAACAGAGGAAATGTTTTAGTGCCAATATTTACACTGTTTATTCTGGACTCTTTTTCTAAATTAGTATTTTTTTAATATTGTGTAAAATTGGCTAAATTATCAAGTACTGTGCATTTTATAGGTCAGTTGAACTAGTTGAAAGGGCAATTTCTTGTGCTCTATCAATAGACTGGAAGGCATACTAGTGAAATAGCTAAAAATTTGGTTGACTGGGGCAATGGAATTGGCTTAAAATAGGGAAAAATCAACAAAATTGTGGCTTCATGAATTGCTTTGAGATAATGAACTTTGCCTCTGCAGAGTATTATAAGTTTTCCATCAAATTTCAAACTTTTGGTGGTGTTCCTTTCAGAAAAAGACTGCCATTTCAGAGGAATTTATTTTTTAAAAAGTGTGCATATCAATAATAATTTTGGTGGTTTGAACAATGAAGGGTTAAGGCAGAGGAATGAGCTGATGGGAAGTAGTCATGTCAGGGATGTCTTGATGAACAAGGTAGTTCTTTGTGCAAACTAAGAATGAACATTAATTAGAAAGTAGGGGGCTAGAATTTTTTAAAAATAATTTTTGTCATGTTCAGAAAGTATGAAAAGGCACACTACCTAGGCTGGAATAATATACAAATAACCCACACAGAGGTGACTGAAACTAATGATGACATTTTGATCCACCCTGGATCATTAACTAGTTAGTGGTTAAAGTCTGACCGAAACACATAGTCATAAGTTTGTCTCCTATGTATGGGCTATTTGTATGTTTTTGTGTTTGTTGTGCAGCACACACCTCACTCAGTCACCTGTTCACAAATGCTCCTCCCCTCCCCCTCCCCCTCCCCCTCCCCCTCTTCTTTGTATAGCTTGTGTAAAGCTGACTATGGAAAACATTTTAGCAGTTTGCCCATGACTTATGCCATGGGCAAACTGCTGTAATGTAATGGATCATGGGAACTTTCAGGAGTGTGTTTGACATTATTGTAACATTTATGAAGAGATTCAGGAAACTGATTAGCTAGATTAGCATTCTGTTGGTGGGAAGTAGTGCCTGCACTCTTAAGGGGGAAGGGATGTGATTTGGAGAGTCATCTGAACCGTGATGTCAGTGCCCTTCTGGCAAGACAGTGATGGATTGAGCAACAATGAAAATGTTTTCTTTGCTTGGACACCCTTCCTTGGTAGGAGATGACCAGAATGATTAAAAAAAAATAGAGATTTTTAACTGATGCTGGTTATTTTAACTTGGTATGATAGTATTTATTTGTGTTGTTTAATTTTATATTTTTTTGTGCTTTCTATAAAAGTTTGAATGCCATGAGTGCTGATTGCTCTACAAGGTCATAGCAGTCTTGTAAGCCTAGTCAGGATGGTCTTTGCATTTTGTACCTTATTTCCATGGTGCACTTGTGCTGCTATCTGGCTGTATAAATATTTTGTATATTATTTCTGTGTAAACTTTCTTTTCTGAATTTTTCTTGATGTAATTTTGCTTAACATACTTTTGCTTCTTCTTGTAATGAAAAAAATTTTGTCAATCATATTTTATTTCATAGTTCTTGGCTATTCATTTAATTGTTTTCTGTGGTTATTTGCTATTCACTTGAGATTTGTTATAACATTGTAACCTTTTATAATAAACCTGATGTGGGCACATTTACAGGTGGCAACCCACAACGGAATCCTTTAGGACAACGCAATCCACCAAATTGTGGAGTTTCCCCTACTAAAACTCCATCAGGTGGAAATGTTCATCCAATCTCTTCCCTCACACCATACCAAAATAGGTAATATAAAGAAAAAAGTTTTCATTGTGACAAATATATGGACATAATCAACCTGTGTTTTAAGGATAAGAAACAGAAGTAAATACAGATGGGGGTGATAACCTTTGATATGAAATTTAAGAAACCTTGCAATGCTAGAATTATTTATAAGTCTGGAAGTCACATGCATGGAAAGTCTGGGGATGATTTGATCATCACCCAGGTGACTTTGTCTGTGGTTGCAGTTGAAGAGGGTCAGCTGGTAAAAAAAAATAAGTGGTATCACTTTCATAGTTTTTATAATTCAGACTTGCGGTGCCTATTCACTCCTGGTAAGACAGTTATTGAATGTGAGTGATGGTGAATGTGCTTACTTTTTGGGGGGGTTACCCTACCTCACTGGGAGATAGCTGATGCGCTAAACAGGGGATTATGGGGAATAATCTCGCAGTGTTTATTGTGTGAGTTACAGGCATTAACCCTTTCACTGTCCAGACCCCCTATCTGAAGTTTGTCCACACTGTCAAAGAATTTTCAATTTTTTTTTTTTTTTTTTATGAATGGTAGAGAATCTTCTGAAGGTAATACAGCAAAAAGTAAGAAATTGCAGACAGAGTAAAATTACGCTGTTTCAAATTTTGCTCTTGTCAGCGATTTTTATGCATTGGCAATTTTTACCTGCGTTGAGTCCTATTTTAGGCCAATTACATTGTTGCAGTCGACCAAATTTTTAGCTAATTCACTAATATTTTTCCATTTTATCAAATGAGCACAAGAAATTGCCCAATCAATTATTTCAATCACCTAATAGAGTTATCAGAAATTGGTAATTTGACAAATTTCACACAAATTTCAAAGTATTTCAGTTTCAAAATAGGGTCCAGAATAAATAATGCATCATGCACAGCATGCAGTGCATGCACTGCATGCTGTGCATGCTGCAGGATTTTTTGTATATGGTGCACACTTACTACATTGACCCATCTCATATCTAGGTCCAAATGTACCACTCACAGCTTAAATGAGTGAGCTGAGCTCATCACATATTACTAGGGCATGGCCAGTGAACTCAAAGGCGTAGTACTGTGGTAGTCGGCGAAAGCGTTAAGCTAAGAGTTCTACATTTTCTGTTTCCAGAATGTAAATGTACTATACTGAACAGGAAAAAATCTGAAATTTTAACCTGAATATCCATGTAAAAAAAAATTTTTTAGCTACTTGTTACTCTTTTCTATAATTACATGTTATTGCTGAAATACAGTGCACCATTATATGAAAATAAATTTACAGCAACTCAGTACAAGTTGAGTACTAATCATATTATCTACTTTCATCTAGAATATCTATGCTATTTATGCTTGTTTGGACACGAAAATTTTTGCTTGGTATTCGACCTTTGTTTGGAATACAACTCGCGTGCTAGAACTTGTATGGGTCAAAATGATAGAGATGTCGCCAATGATTTTGTTACAGAGTTTGAGGAGTTTGTAGAGGCTGAAGGCTTTGTTCCCCAACAAGTTTTTGATTGTGGCAAAACAGGCCTGTTTTGAAAGAAAATGCCTAACAGAACCTATATTACACAAGAGGAGAAGGCATTACCAGGACACAAGCCAGTGAAGGATAGGTTAACTCTCTTGTTCTGTGCCAGTGCATGTGGGGATTGCAAACTGAAGCCTCTACTGATCTACCACTCTGAAAACCCGAGGGCCTTTAAAAAAACATAACGTGCAGAAAACTCAAGTTACCTGTGATGTGGAGGTCAAACAGCAAGGCTTGGGTAACCAAAGAATATTTCAGTGAATGATTTAATATCGTGTTTGGGCCAAGTGTAACAAGTTATTTAGAGGAGAAAAACCTGCCTCTGAAGGCCCTCCTCATAATGGACAATGCTCCAGCCCACCCTCCAAGCTTGCAGGACTATGTGCTGCTGGAGTTTGACTTCATCACTGTAAAGTTTCTCCCTCCTAACACGACTCCTCTCATTCAGCCCATGGATCAGCAGGTCATCAGTAATTTCAAGAAACTCTACACTAAAGCACTATTCCAGAGGTGCTTTGAAGTGACCTCTGACACAGAGTTAACCCTGAGAGAGTTTTGGAAAGATCACTTTACTATCACCCATTGCATAACTCTCATTGATAAAGCCTGGCAGGAAGTTTCATACAGAACAATGAACTCTGCTTGGAGAAATTTGTGGCCAGAAGCAGTGGCTGAAAGGGACTTTGAGGGTGTGTCTATAGTGGAGGATATTGTCTCTCTTGACAGGTCCATGGGTCTGGATGTGGGTGATGGTGATGTAGAGGAGTTAGTGGAGGGGCACAGGAAGAGCTGACCACTGAGGAGCTGCAGGAACTTGAGAAGGAACAGCACAAGACTAAGATGGATGCACTCTCTTCAGGCTCAGAAGAGGAGATAGAGGAAGCCCCTACTTCATTAATCAAGGAAATCTTTGCCAAATGGATGGACGTCAAAAACTTTGCAGAAAAGTACCACCCCAACAAAGCCCAAACAAGCCATAATAGCATTGTCTGGAATGACCAGACAATGTCACATTTCCGAAACATCCTGATGAGAAGGCAGAAGCAAAACTCATTGGACAGATGTTTAGTAAAAGTCAAACCTGGTGAGCTTCAACCAGGTCCAAATAGGGAAAAATAGACAGAAAAGAGAAGGGGGCTCTCTATCCAAACAACAACATTCCCTCCCTCCTTAGAACTATCCTAGTAGGCACTTGACTCTTTTCAGCAAAATAAAGGAAGGTTAAATTTGCATTTATTTCAATTAATTATCTTGTATTTATGTATTTTAGTATTAAGCAGTGTTTAAATTAAACAAGTCGGCCGTCTCCCACCGAGGCAGGGTGACCCAAAAAAGAAAGAAAATCCCCAAAAAGAAAATACTTTCATCATCATTCAACACTTTCACCACACTCACACATTATCACTGTTTTTGCAGAGGTGCTCAGAATACAACAGTTTAGAAGCATATACATATAAAGATACACAACATATCCCTCCAAACTGCCAATATCCCAAACCCCTCCTTTAAAGTGCAGGCATTGTACTTCCCATTTCCAGGACTCAAGTCCGACTATATGAAAATAACCGGTTTCCCTGAATCCCTTCACTAAATATTACCCTGCTCACACTCCAACAGATCGTCAGGTCCCAAGTACCATTCGTCTCCATTCACTCCTATCTAACACGCTCACGCACGCTTGCTGGAAGTCCAAGCCCCTCGCCCACAAAACCTCCTTTACCCCCTCTCTCCAACCCTTTCGAGGACGACCCCTACCCCGCCTTCCTTCCCCTATAGATTTATATGCTTTCCATGTCATTCTACTTTGATCCATTCTCTCTAAATGACCAAACCACCTCAACAACCCCTCTTCTGCCCTCTGACTAATACTTTTATTAACTCCACACCTTCTCCTAATTTCCACACTCCGAATTTTCTGCATAATATTTACACCACACATTGCCCTTAAACAGGACATCTCCACTGCCTCCAACCGTCTCCTCGCTGCTGCATTTACCACCCAAGCTTCACACCCATATAAGAGTGTTGGTACTACTATACTTTCATACATTCCCTTCTTTGCCTCCATAGATAACGTTTTTTGACTCCACATATACCTCAACGCACCACTCACCTTTTTTCCCTCATCAATTCTATGATTAACCTCATCCTTCATAAATCCATCCGCCGACACGTCAACTCCCAAGTATCTGAAAACATTCACTTCTTCCATACTCCTCCTCCCCAATTTGATATCCAATTTTTCTTTATCTAAATCATTTGATACCCTCATCACCTTACTCTTTTCTATGTTCACTTTCAACTTTCTACCTTTACACACATTCCCAAACTCATCCACTAACCTTTGCAATTTTTCTTTAGAATCTCCCATAAGCACAGTATCATCAGCAAAAAGTAACTGTGTCAATTCCCATTTTGAATTTGATTCCCCATAATTTAATCCCACCCCTCTCCCGAACACCCTAGCATTTACTTCCTTTACAACCCCATCTATAAATATATTAAACAACCATGGTGACATTACACATCCCTGTCTAAGACCTACTTTTACCGGGAAGTAGTCTCCCTCTCTTCTACACACCCTAACCTGAGCCTCACTATCCTCATAAAAACTCTTTACAGCATTTAATAACTTACCACCTATTCCATATACTTGCAACATCTGCCACATTGCTCCTCTATCCACTCTATCATATGCCTTTTCTAAATCCATAAATGCAATAAAAACTTCCCTACCTTTATCTAAATTTTTTTTTTTTTTTTTTTCAACAAGTCGGCCGTCTCCCACCGAGGCAGGGTGACCCAAAAAAGAAAGAAAATCCCCAAAAAGAAAATACTTTCATCATCATTCAACACTTTCACCACACTCGCACATTATCACTGTTTTTGCAGAGGTGCTCAGAATACAACAGTCTAGAAGCATAAACATATAAAGATACACAACATATCCCTCCAAACTGCCAATATCCCAAACCCCTCCTTTAAAGTGCAGGCATTGTACTTCCCATTTCCAGGACTCAAGTCCGACTATATGAAAATAACCGGTTTCCCTGAATCCCTTCACTAAATATTACCCTGCTCACACTCCAACAGATCGTCAGGTCCCAAGTACCATTCGTCTCCATTCACTCCTATCTAACACGCTCACGCACGCTTGCTGGAAGTCCAAGCCCCTTACCCACAAAACCTCCTTTACCCCCTCTCTCCAACCCTTTCGAGGACGACCCCTACCCCGCCTTCCTTCCCCTATAGATTTATATGCTTTCCATGTCATTCTACTTTGATCCATTCTCTCTAAATGACCAAACCACCTCAACAACCCCTCTTCTGCCCTCTGACTAATACTTTTATTAACTCCACACCTTCTCCTAATTTCCACACTCCGAATTTTCTGCATAATATTTACACCACACATTGCCCTTAAACAGGACATCTCCACTGCCTCCAACCGTCTCCTCGCTGCTGCATTTACCACCCAAGCTTCACACCCATATAAGAGTGTTGGTACTACTATACTTTCATACATTCCCTTCTTTGCCTCCATAGATAACGTTTTTTGACTCCACATATACCTCAACGCACCACTCACCTTTTTTCCCTCATCAATTCTATGATTAACCTCATCCTTCATAAATCCATCCGCCGACACGTCAACTCCCAAGTATCTGAAAACATTCACTTCTTCCATACTCCTCCTCCCCAATTTGATATCCAATTTTTCTTTATCTAAATCATTTGACACCCTCATCACCTTACTCTTTTCTATGTTCACTTTCAACTTTCTACCTTTACACACATTCCCAAACTCATCCACTAACCTTTGCAATTTTTCTTTAGAATCTCCCATAAGCACAGTATCATCAGCAAAAAGTAACTGTGTCAATTCCCATTTTGAATTTGATTCCCCATAATTTAATCCCACCCCTCTCCCAAACACCCTAGCATTTACTTCCTTTACAACCCCATCTATAAATATATTAAACAACCATGGTGACATTACACATCCCTGTCTAAGACCTACTTTTACCGGGAAGTAGTCTCCCTCTCTTCTACACACCCTAACCTGAGCCTCACTATCCTCATAAAAACTCTTTACAGCATTTAATAACTTACCACCTATTCCATATACTTGCAACATCTGCCACATTGCTCCTCTATCCACTCTATCATATGCCTTTTCTAAATCCATAAATGCAATAAAAACTTCCCTATCTTTATCTAAATACTGTTCACATATATGCTTCAATGTAAACACCTGATCTACACATCCCCTACCCACTCTAAAACCTCCTTGCTCATCCGCAATCCTACATTCTGTCTTACCTCTAATTCTTTCAATTATAACCCTACCGTACACTTTTCCTGGTATACTCAGTAAGCTTATTCCTCTATAATTTTTACAGTCTCTTTTGTCCCCTTTCCCTTTATATAAAGGGACTATACATGCTCTCTGCCAATCCCTAGGTACCTTCCCCTCTTTCATACATTTATTAAACAAAAGTACCAACCACTCCAACACTATATCCCCCCCTGCTTTTAACATTTCTGTCATGATCCCATCAGTTCCAGCTGCTTTACCCCCTTTCATTTTACGTAATGCCTCACGTACCTCCCCCACACTTACATTCTGCTCTTCTTCACTCCTAAAAGATGGTATACCTCCCTGACCAGTGCATGAAATTACTGCCTCTGTTTCTTCCTTAACATTTAAAAGTTCCTCAAAATATTCTCGCCATCTACCCAATACCTCCATCTCCCCATCTACTAACTCCCCTACTCTGTTTTTAACTGACAAATCCATATTTTCCCTAGGCTTTCTTAACTTGTTTAACTCACTCCAAAATTTTTTCTTATTTTCATTAAAATTTCTTGACAGTGCCTCTCCCACTCTATCATCTGCTCTCCTTTTGCACTCTCTCACCACTCTCTTTACCTTTCTTTTACTCTCCATATACTCTGCTCTTCTTATAACACTTCTGCTTTGTAAAAACCTCTCATAAGCTACCTTTTTCTCTTTTATCACACCCTTTACTTCATCATTCCACCAATCACTCCTCTTTCCTCCTGCCCCCACCCTCCTATAACCACAAACTTCTGCCCCACATTCTAATACTGCATTTTTAAAACTATTCCAACCCTCTTCAACCCCCCCACTACTCATCTTTGCACTAGCCCACCTTTCTGCCAATAGTCGCTTATATCTCACCCGAACTTCCTCCTCCCTTAGTTTATACACTTTCACCTCCCTCTTACTTGTTGTTGCCACCTTCCTCTTTTCCCATCTACCTCTTACTCTAACTGTAGCTACAACTAAATAATGATCCGATATATCAGTTGCCCCTCTATAAACATGTACATCCTGGAGCCTACCCATCAACCTTTTATCCACCAATACATAATCTAATAAACTACTTTCATTACGTGCTACATCATACCTTGTATATTTATTTATCCTCTTTTTCATAAAATATGTATTACTTATTACCAAATTTCTTTCTACACATAGCTCAATTAAAGGCTCCCCATTTACATTTACCCCTGGCACCCCAAATTTACCTACTACTCCCTCCATAACATTTTTACCCACTTTAGCATTAAAATCCCCAACCACCATTACTCTCACACTTGATTCAAAACTCCCCACGCATTCACTCAACATTTCCCAAAATCTCTCTCTCTCCTCTACACTTCTCTCTTCTCCAGGTGCATACACGCTTATTATAACCCACTTTTCACATCCAATCTTTATTTTACTCCACATAATCCTTGAATTAATACATTTATAGTCCCTCTTTTCCTGCCATAGCTTATCCTTCAACATTATTGCTACTCCTTCTTTAGCTCTAACTCTATTTGAAACCCCTGACCTAATCCCATTTATTCCTCTCCACTGAAACTCTATAAATAAGCCGTGGAGTTGATGATAGCGAAATACACCTACCATCCGACTTACGACCTGCTTGACGTACGACCATTCGACTTACAACCTGCTCAACATACGACCATTTGACTTATGACCGTGTTTTCTATGCCAAATTTCTGGGAAATAAACAAGTGTTTGTGTTGTACACAGTGTTTATCCTAAACCTTACAGTATAAAATACAGTATTAACAGCATAAAAAGTAAAGTAAAAAATGAAATACCAAAATAAAACAAAATAAAGTTATTACAAAAATGTGATGTTGATATTCAGTAGTAAGTTTCGACTTACGTCCATTTCGACTTAGGACCGGTTTGTCGGAACCGAACTCGATCGTAAGTCGGATGGTACCTGTATTCAAGGGGTATTTTGTCCTGTCTCCAGACAAACTCTCGTCGGCCTCCGCTGTCGCCGCCACATATACAATGACATACAGTGGTCCCTCGCTTTTCGTAGTTCTCGGCAATCGTAAATTTCGCCAATCATAGGGGTATTTTCGTATAAACATGGACTCGCTTTTCATAGGTTAACTCGCGAATAGTAGTTTGTCCGGGACGCATAAGCACGGTGTGAGCCGGGAAGGCCTCCCTACCCAGCCAGTCTGGCATTGTTTACCAGTGAGTGAAGGTCCCCTCAAGTGCTCCTACGAAATATTTTATAATATTCCACTCATTTTAGTGCTTGCAAGTACTAAATAAGCTACCATGACTCAAAAGAAAGCTCCTAGTGCCAAGCCTGTCTTAAAGAAGGTGAGAAATATGTACAGTGACAAAGTCTTGGGCCATTTTAGGGAAGTGTTAAAGAGACGCCAGAAACTGAGCTCTCTTCACAGTTATTTTGTGAGACAGGACTCCAGTGACTCCCATGGTGGTCCTAGTGGCATTAAGAAACAGAGAAGAGAAGTAACCCCAGAAAAGCAATTGGTACCTGAGGTGTTGCTGGAAGGGGATTCCTCTTCCAAACTGTAAACAATCCAATCTCTCTCCTCCTCCAGTCTCCCATACACTAAGAAGAATCTCCAATAAAGGTAAGCGTTATGCTGTTAATGTTTCATTCATCATTTCCCATTGTATTGTTTATATGCTACCTGTATATTTCATGTAAAAATTTTTTTTGTTTTAATACTTCTGGGTGTCAGGAACGGATTAATTGTATTTACATTATTTCTTATGGGGAAAATTGATTCGCAAATCGTAAATTTCGTTTATAGTAGCTCCTCCAGGAACGGATTAATTACGAAAAACGAGGGACCACTGTATTTTATTTATTCTAGAGTATATGTCATATTAGATGAACTGTGAAAGATAAATAAGCCATATAGATAATATTAGCGAAATATACAAGAAGTATTTTGTCATGTCTCCAGACAAACTCTTGTCCACCACCAACACTGCCCATACCACTACATGAATTACATATTTTATTCATTTTAGAGTGTATATATCAGGTTTCTATATTTATATTGTTTATTATGTCATATTAGATGAATTGAGATAGATAAATAAGCCATAGAGTTAATATTAATGAAGCACAGAATTCCACTGGAACAGATTAATTGCATTTCAATTAATTTAAATGAGGAAAATTGACTCGGCAAACGAGCAAATCCAGTTGCAAACAAGGTCATGGAATGGATTAAACTCACAAGTAGAGGTTCCACTGTAATTGTATAAATAATAATAGCGCATTTGTGAACGCACATAGGACCCATCAGCTGATATGTATTGGATGAGTGATGTGATTTGTTTACTCTTGAACATCAGCAAAAATTTAACATTTCTGCTACTTTGAGCTCAGTTTCAAGCCATTTTCAGTACTAAAACCAATCAAAATAATCATTATTTCTGTAATATATCTTCCAGCCTATCAAATGAGACCAAGAAATTGCAAACGCAAATATAAAAAACATATGAAAAAGCATCGCAAAGTCGCTGTTTTTAACCAAAATTGCGGTCTCAAATTTTTTTTTTCTTGTTATGCTCTCTGTGCTGCAGGATTTGTTTTATGTGGTGCACACTTGCCACATAGATGTATTCTCTCATATCTAGGCCCAAATTTACTGCTCACAGCTTATGAGTGAGCTGAGCTCGTGGCGTAGAACTACGGTTTGGACCCAGAACTCAAAGCCATAAAACTATGGTTTGGACCCAGAACTCAAAGCCGTAGAACTACAGCACAGACCCTGAAAGGGTTAAACGCATTTGTCATCATAAGGAATTAGTGTACATAATAAACTTTGAAAGCAATTAAAAAACAAAAACAATCATATCTTAGTATCAATAAATTGTAAAATGTAAATATCACTAGTGTTTTTACAATACTGTTCATGATAAGTGATTATTTTTTCACCAATTTCAACACACCATAATACTGTAAGTGTATTTCGTATATCTTGACCTACTCCTGCCCCAAACATCTTGCTACTGGGAGATTTCAACTTGAAACACCTAAATGGAGGAGTGTAGCAAGTAATATTTTAGCAGAGATCACTCCAGAAGGCAGCTCTGATGAAAATTCATACACACACGAGCTATTAAATCTCTGCACCAAATTCACTTTAAACCAGCAAATATTAGAGTCTACAAGACTAAAAAATACGCTGGACCTCGTCTTCACTAACAGCAACAATCTGATACGTAACATAGTCGTATCAAAGACAGTACACTCAGATCACCACAAAATAGAGGTACAGACATGTATGCACAGGGCTCC
This sequence comes from Cherax quadricarinatus, assembly GCF_038502225.1. Lineage (NCBI taxonomy): Eukaryota > Metazoa > Arthropoda > Malacostraca > Decapoda > Parastacidae > Cherax > Cherax quadricarinatus. Next base: position 54,221 of record NW_027196461.1, read on the forward strand.
TGACCAGCAAAATGTGATCAGTCATGAGGGTGTCTTCACAAAATTTAACTTCAGTAACAAAAACATACAATGGGAACAAGTCAACAATGTCCTAAATGAAACAACCTGGGAAGATATCCTAAACAACACAGATCCAAACCTTTGCCTAGAGAAAAATTAACTCTGTGGCACTTGAGGTCTGCTCAAGGCACATTCCATTAAGAAAAAGAAAGAAGATGTAAACTAGAAAGAGAGAGATGCTCCCTATACAGGTGTTGGTGAATAATCACAGAGCTGCTGAGAGGGGCCAGTATACTTGAAATATGAAGGGAGGCACTTGTCAGAGAAATAGCCAGTATCAAACCTAAGCTTATGGAGTATTACAGGAGACAAGACTCTCAGGAAAAACTAAAAGCCATAAAGGAAATTAAAAAAAAAAAAAAATACTTCTCTTATGCCAAATCTAAGGGTAAAACAACATCCAGTATTGGGCCCCTGCTTAGGCGAGATGGGACCTACACAGATGATAGCAAAGAAATGAGAGATACTTAAGTCCCAGTATGACTGTGTTCAGCGAGCCATTAACAAGACTAAGGGTCGGCAATCTAAATTAAATCTTTTTCGCCAAGACCCAAAATCTGGTCATCTCAAAAATCTCTAACACCACACGACTTTGAAAAGGCAATAAATGACATGCCCATGCACTCTGCCCTAGGCCCAAAGGTGGCAGTAAAGCAATTGCTTTACTGCCACCTTTGTCATGTTAGTGCATGATAGCACTAACATCCCATATTATAAAAATCTTTGAAAGGGTTCTAAGAAGCAAGGTTCCCAACAACCTAGATACCCATCATTTACACAACCCAGGGCAACACTGGTTTCAAGGAAGTTGTTCCTGCCTGTCCCAGCTGCTGGACCACTATGACAAGGTCCTGGATGCTGTAGAGGATAAAGAGAATGCAGAGGTAGTATATACAGACTTTGCAAAAGCCTTCGACAAGTGCGACCATGGTGTAATAGTGCACAAATGCGTGATAGAGGAGTAACAGGAAAGTTTGGTAGATGGATCTATAACTTCCTGACAAATAGAACACAAAGAGTAATAGTAAGCAGAGTGAAGTCTGACGCAGCTACAGTGAAAAGCTCTGTTCCACGGGGCACAGTACTCGCTCCCATCCTGTTCCTCATCCTCATATCTGACATAGACATTTAAGCCATGGCTCCATGTCTTCCTTTGCAGATAACACCTGAATTGCCATGACTGTGTCCTCCATCAAAGACACCGCAAAACTCCAAGTGGACATCAACCAAATCTTCAAATGGGCCACTCAAAACAATATGAAGTTCAACGAAGAGTAATTTCAACTACTCAGATATGGATAACTTGAAATTAAAACTTTATCAGGGTATACAACAAATTTTAAGCGTACAATAGAGTGAAAAATTAATGTGAAGGACCTGGGAGTGGTAATGTCAGAGGATTTCGCCTTCACATCTGGTAGAACAATGATAGGATGGATAATGAGAACCTTCAAAACTAGGGATGCCAAGCTGATGATAATTCTTTTCATATTGCTTGTTTTCTCTAGGCTTGAATGCTGCTGTACACTAGCTGCCCCCTTCAAGGCAGGCAAAATTGCAGACCTGGAGATTGTACAAAAAACTTTCACGGCACACATTAGTACGATAAAGCACCAAAATTACTAGGAACAGTTGAAGTCCCTTGATTTGTATTCTCTGGAGTGCAGGTGAGAAAGATGCATTATAATATACACTTGGAAAATTATAGAGGGATTAGTACCAAACTTGCACACAAAATAACTTCCTATGAAAGCAAAAGACTCGGCAGGGGATGCAACATTCCCCCAATGAAGAGCAGGGATGCTACAAGTACACTGAAAGACAACACAATAAGTGTCAAGAACCCAAGACTGTTCAGCTGCCTCCCAGCATACATAAGGGGGATTACCAATAGACCCCTGACTGTCTTCAAGAAGGTGCTGGACAGGCACCTAAACTCGGTACCTGATCAGCCAGGCTGTGGTTTGTATGTCAGTTTGTGTGCAGCCAGCAGTAACAGCCTGATTGATCAGACGCTCATCCTGACCCTGACCCTCTCCAGGTATAGGTCAGACTGAGGAAAGAGTTATAGGTGCAGGTTCAGAGCATAGTATAACATTCATTACCAAACTTGTAGAGGTTTGGAGAAAAAGTATTAGGCACTGGTTGTCTTCCAGGAACTCCCTTTATGTAAGTTTAGCATGTTCAGTCCCAATGAAAAGAAATCTGTCCCAAAACATGAAATAAATTTTGCTTTCACTTAAATAAGAAACAATATTTGTCATTTCCAACCATCGTACATCTGGCATCACCCTAACTCAGATAAATGTGAGAGTAGTATAGCGTTATGTCAGTAACCCACAGACTATGATAGGGGAAGGTGTTTCCTCACTCAGTTCATGCCTTTTGCCCTGTATGATTGTCTAGTTTTTTTCAGTCTAAAGCTGTTCTCTGTTGATCACATTGGGTTGGTATAGGCTTTGTATGGTGGATTAGACTTGTCATCACTCCTGGACTACCAAGTCCCTGTGAAGGATATTGGAGACAGGCTGGGATGCACCCCACTACCGTGGGATACATCACAGGAGCCCTTGATGACCGCTCCATACTCTGATGCTCTTCAGAAGAGGGAACTTATGCTGAACCTTACAATTACTGCTCGGGAATTAAAGAACAAGCATCTTGATGTTCTGTGCAAGGCTTGCATTGCTTTTTGTGACAAGTATGAAGATTGGATCAAGGATGATTAAAGAAAGGTCATGTTAAGTAATAAATTGACTTTTTTCATCAGGAATGTCTCGACGCAGGTTCACGATCTCGGTAGCTCTTTAAGGTTTAACCTCGCTTCACGATCAAGACTGTCAAAAACCCTATAAAGGTTTGGAGGTGTCATCCATAACAGTGGCCTTGGTGGTCTTTATTTTCCTCCTAAGAGTGAGGTGATAAAAGGGAAGAAATATTTAGAAATCCTTGATGAGAAAGGTCTCGCTCGTTATCATATTCATGACATCAGCACCTTAATGCATGAATTATGGAGCCTAGTGCCACTGCAGCAAGAGAGTCAAAGATTGGTTGAGGCAGCATGAAATTTCTGTTTTAGAATGGCCAGGTAAAAGTAGGGATCTCAGTCTGATTGAAAATGCTGGGCAGGTGTTAATATTCATAGCAGCAGAGCACCAAATCTCCAGCCTACTAATGATGGTGTGGATTTATATGGGTGAGTTACTTCCAGAGATTGTGATTCTTTGCCAGAAAAGATTAAAAAATAATGAATGCAAAAAGTCAAATGACTAAATGTTTATTTTTCTTTTAACTTTGTTTCCTAATAAAGCTTATTGTTTGTTTTATTATTGTTTTACAAAAAAAAAATTTTTAAGGCAGTTTTTTTTGTTTTTTTATAAACTGTAAAGTAGTATTTTAAACCCTTCATTCATGCCTCTGTATTTCAGATTACACCCTGCCATGAAGTAACAGCAATCCCAGCCATGCAGTTTAACTTTGTTCCACTTGATCAACTGGAGAGTTTAGAGAAAGATCATATTTTAGGTGAGTTTTTTTCCATATATCATTACAAGAAATATTGGATTGATTAATCTGATGTTAGAAACACTTACATTGTTGCACTTAGTTTTGAGATCTGATACTACAGTATCTCCTATTACCCTTTCGTAAGTGTACTTGCCTATACAGTAGGGCACCACTTGTATGGTAGGTTAGGCTCCAAGCTACCTCCGGAAAGTGGACATCGCCGGAGAGCAGAACGCCATTTTTTCCACTTAGAAATGCATATAAATGCCAGAAAACAAGTTTACACTAATGTATATTAAGTTAACTATAGAACGAGGCATTAAAAACAGTAAAAAGTAAAATACTCACACAGTACACTCATTACTTACCTTAAAATATTTGTATTCTTAATGTAGGGTGAGAGGTGAGTAGTAGTGTAAGAAGTCAGGTGTGGGAGGTATGGTAGCCAGCCAGGCCACCCCACCCACACGTAATATACTACAACATTTAAAGCACCCCAGAGTAATCAGATGCAAATACAGTACATTCATTACTTACCTTAAAATATTGTAGTCTTAATGTAGGAAGAGAAGTGAGTAGTATTCATTTGTAGGAAGTCTGGTATAGGAGGTATGGTAGCCAGCCAGGGCAGGCCATCCCTCCCACATGTAATATATACAGCCTCACCTCACTTAGCGACATACTCGTTTACTGATGCCTTGAATTCAAGACGGGCTCTCTGACCAGTATGCCCAAATAATGTATATTAGAGCTAATTTCCTGTATTATGTTTATTACAGTATACAGTACACTACTGTGTAAACATTTTAAAATATACCTGAAATGTTATAATTGGTGCAAAGGTGGCATTAAAATGATATCAAAGATGGTTGACACAAACCCACTGCTATTATAGTATGCTCCTCACTTAGCGACGAATTTGTTTAGCGACGTGGTCTTAGGAACAGAACTCCGTCGTTAAGTGAAGAGAGGTTGTACTATGACATTTAGAGTGCAGTAGAGCGATAAAATGCATATACAGTACACTCATTACTTACTTTAAAACATTTGTAGTCTTAATGTAGGGTGAGAGGTGAGTAAACAAGGTAAAACGAATAAACAAGAGAGAGAGAGAGAGAGAGAGAGAGAGGGAATGAGTAAATGAAAGAGGAGAGAGATGCAGAGAATGTAAACAGAGACAAATGCATCTGGTTATGGTTAATATACGTTCATCTATACCTGACATCTCATATTTGTTACTTTATTCTACTGTGGGGTGAATTTATCATGTTTATATGTTATGTACAGTGTTTATTATATAATTTTGAAAAAAAAATCGTAGATGGATTAATGAAATTTTTTTTTTTTTTCAACAAGTTGGCCGTCTCAAACCGAGGCAGGGTGACCCAAAAAGAAAGAAAATCCCCAAAAAGAAAATACTTTTATCATCATTCAACACTTTCACCTCACTCACACATAATCACTGTTTTTGCAGAGGTGCTCAGAACACAATAGTTTAGAAGCATATATGTGTAAAGATACACAACTTATCCCTCCAAACTTCTAATATCTCGAACCCCTCCTTTAGAGTGCAGGCATTGCACTTCCCATTTCCAGGATACAAGTCTGGCTATATAAAAATAACCGATTTCCCTGAATTTTTTTTTTTTTCAACAAGTTGGCAGTCTCCCACCGAGGCAGGGTGACCCAAAAAAGAAAGAAAATCCCCAAAAAGAAAATGCTTTCATCATCATTCAACACTTTCACCACACTCACACATAATCACTGTTTTTGCAGAGGTGCTCAGAATACAACAGTTTAGAAGCATATACGTATAAAGATACACAACATATCCCTCCAAACTGCCAATATCCCAAACCCCTCCTTTAAAGTTCAGGCATTGTACTTCCCATTTCCAGGACTCAAGTCCGACTATATGAAAATAACCGGTTTCCCTGAATCCCTTCACTAAATATTACCCTGCTCACACCCCAACAGATCGTCAGGTCCCAAAAACCATTCGTCTCCATTCACTCCTATCTAACACGCTCACGCACGATTGCTGGAAGTCCAAGCCCCTTGCCCACAAAACCTCCTTTACCTCCTCTCTCCAACCCTTTCGAGGACAGCCCCTACCCCGCCTTCCTTCCCCTATATAAATGGAAAACAGGAATAAATAAAGGGGTTGTAAATAGCGTGCTGAAAATTTCCAGCCAAGACAGGACTTGCAGCAATGGTTTCAAGTTGGAAAAAATCAGATTCAGAAAGGATATAGGAAAGCACTGGTTTGGTAATAGAGTTGTGGATGAGTGGAACAAACTCCCGAGTACAGTTATTGAGGCTAAAATGTTGTGTTCTTTTAAAAATAGGTTAGATAAATACATGAGTGGGTGTGGGTGGGCGTGAGTTGGACCTGACTAGCTTGTGCTGCTGGGTCTGGTGCAGTGTTCCATCCTTGAGTGGAGATGATCAGACTGGATGGGCCATTGGGCTAATCCCGGTGGGGGGGGGGTAATTGGTCTAATCCGTGGTGGGGGACATGGACCTGCTCCGCATGGGTCAGTAGGCCTGTTGCAGTGTTCCTTCTTTTTTATGTTCTTATATATTATCCTGTACCTCTCTCTCCTCCACTCCAATGTACCTCTTAATCTCCAAGCTAAAAATTCTTTGAATGATGGTGAAAGTGTTTTTGTCTTTAGGGTCACCCTGCCTCATTGGGAGATGGCTGACATGTTTAGAAACAAAAAAAAAAAACTCAAACATGACATCACTGCCTACAGCCTCCTCCTCGCTGCAACATTTGCAACCTGTGCCTCAAACCCGTATAAGAGTGTTGGTACCACTATATCCTCATGTATTTCCCTTTTTGTCTCGATGGATATTTTGTACGTGAAGCAAATTTAAACTTGAATAAGGGGTGTATGTGTGTTGTCTGGAGCCTGAATGAGTGATTATTCTGAGAGCTGATTTTTGCTGAGTAACAACTGGTTAAAGGTGATTAGCTGTTGTTGCCTCATACACAGATAGCATAGGTGAGGTTTGGATAGATAAATGAATAGTACAAAGTGAACATGGATGCTTGGGGAACATAATAGTGCACTTTTGAGAAAATGCCCAATGTTTTGGAGAGATTTTTGAAAATGTTCTGTTTGTTTAATTTTAGTTTGCTGTCCAGGTGTATTCCCAAGAATTTACCCTTGACCTTCCTGTCGATTGGTGTATGTGTATGTGAAGCAAATCTTTGTTCATATGAACATTTTTAGTTTTCTTCCTAAACTTTATATAGGTCCTGTAAATATTTAGAGCAAGATTGTTATTTATGATTCAAGTACATATTTTTGCATTTTTGGCATTTACAGTGTTGTTGAGTTTGGCCGGATAGGCATTCAAAGTAAAAAAAAAAAAAACTGTGTCATCTGCAAACATAATTGTTTTCAGTACCTGTGAAGCATTAGGAAGTTCATTGATGTAGATAAGTAGGAGAGGAAGTACAGTGCCTGCACTCTGAAGGAGGGGTGTTAATGTTGCAGTTTAAAAACTGTAGTGTAAAGCACCCTTCTGGCAAGACAGTGATGGAGTGAATGATGGTGAAAGTTTTTCTTTTTCGGGCCACCCTGCCTTGGTGGGAATCGGCCAGTGTGATAATAATAATAAAAAAAAGTAGGAGAGGGCCTAGGGCACTACCTTGTGGAACCTGTATGGTGACCTGGTTTCTGAAGAAGTCACTGATGGTCACTTGTTGATGTCTGTCCCTCAAGTAAGATTTTATGTATGAGAACATGTCCTTTTATTCCATAATGTTTTAGTTTGAGTAGCAAATTCAATAGGTAAAAAATAACCAAGAAAATGAGTAGCAAATTCAATAGGTAAAAAATAACCAAGAAAAAATATTCAGGTCAGCCATTAGCCATAATACCACCTTTGTAAGTAGTTATGCTGTCAGAAGAGCCAGTCACTTGTTCACACGTAATTAATTGGTTCTATAGTACCTGCATCGTAAATATGGAGCATCTCAAGTTGGAATGTTGTTAGTTCAGGGGCCTACTTTACAGTATATATATATATCAGGTGTGAAATTACTGTTCTGAGAAAACACATTAAAGTCCATTACCTATGTTAAGATGCAGTAAAAATGTAGTTTGCTTACTCCTGGGCACTGTCAACAAACATTGTGTTTATTGGAACGTTAAAACACTTATTAAATCTGTGATTAGGAAATTACTTGAGATTTGAGTTTAAAAATTTGGGTATCAACCCATGTGAATATGTATGTATAGTACATTTTTAATATTGAAAATAATAAGTGTTCTTTTATTTTTCAGATGTTATTGGTGTGTGCAAGGAAACCCTTGATATTAGTACTGTTCAGCAAAAATCAAGTGGCCGTGAGCTAAAGAAAAGAGATATACAAATTGTAGATGATACAAATAGAGAAGTAAGTTATAAACTAACAGTTGCTCTTATAAATTTAAGAGACTTGTGTTTTTTCTTACAATTATGATGAAATTATTGTATGTTTGGGAGTAGTATGCTACAATTCGGTAATTAAGATAATTGCTTTTCATTTTTATTACTGCTGTAGCAAGACATTCTTTTATTTTATTTCCTAATTATTTTAGACATAAGGTCATATCATTACAGAGCATATTGGTGATTGAGTAGTAAAAATTTTTATTTATGCTGTAATATACAAGTTATATTACAGCATCTTAGATAAGAGTGAGTGGATGAGAGTGTTTTTGACTTGATGTGCTGTTGGAGTGTAAGAAAGATCAAATTTATGAAGGGGTTCAGGGAACCTGGTTAGCTAGATTTGAGTCCTGGAAGAGGACTCTGAAGGAAGGATGAGAATATTGCAATTTGGAGGGACATCTGAACTGTAGTATCTGTGCACCTTTGGCTAGACAGGGATTTTGTTAGTGATGGTGAAATCATTTCATCTTTTTTTCGGATTGCCCTGCCTTGGTGGGAGATAATTAGCATTAAAAAAAAATTATAGCTTGGGAACATGCTATAGTGCAAGATAACATTAATGGATTCAGGGAAATTGATACACTGAACTCCAGTCCTGGAGGTGAAAAGTAAGGTGCCTACCCTTTGAAGGAGTGGTGAGGATGTTGCGGTTTGAAGAGTCGTTTAAATTGTGATGTTTGTAGCAAGATAACCAGAAGATTTTACCAACAAAGGCAGGTAACCCAACTAAGGAAAACACATTCACTGTCAATCATATCTTATTTGACTTGTCAAAAGTGCATGAAGAGTAATAGTCCGCCCATTGATCGACTACATCAGAGTGCATAGATATTGTCCTGCTCACACTCCAACAACTTGACAAAAAAAAATCTCTTATCCACTGTTCTAATACACTGATGCAATCTTACTCTGGTAGATGCTTAAGCTAATGTGTAACAACCTCTCTTACCCTTGCTGTGTAGTGCTGAATGATCAACACAAGTTGATCATCTTACACCCTCACGGAATGTTTACCACACACAACATTCGTCCCAGAATTTTACACCTTGGTCAACCTATCTTGGTACATTCTTCTAAATTAACCATGTCATCTCAATAATGTCTCCTCTGCTCCCTGAGTAGTTTCCATCATTCTGTCTCATTGTACTCTTAATTTTCCTCACTCCTTATTCTCTGCATAATGTTCACATCACAAGTTCACCTCAAACAATATCTCGACTGCCTTATTGCAACATTCAAAAGACCAAGCCTTGTTTCCATATTGTGTTAGCACCATATTATTCTGAGACACTACCTATTGTGCATCTGTTGGCAAAGTGTCCACATACTCGACACTCCAGGTACCTTCTTTCCCTCGTCCATTCTGTTATTCACTTTTTTGTTTTTTTAATTGGGTTGTCTGGTGTAACTTCCACTTTTTTTTTAAGCCCCGGCCATCTCTTACCAAGGTAGGGTAGCCCTAAAAGAGAGAGACGATTCAGTCATTCATTCATTGGCTGTTGTGCCAGAAGTGCACAAACATCACAATTCAAATGACCCTCTGAACTGCACTACTGCTCCTCCTTTAGAATATAAGCATTCAAGTGTAAAACAGAAACCTGTTAATTATTTTACATTGGCAGGACTGCTTGCCCCCTCTCATCTCATGAGCACATGAAATAACAAGTATATAAATCTTTATACTGCTTCTGACACCCAGTGTATGGTACTCAGACGATTGTGTAGGTATACATATGTATATATATACAGCCATCTGTTTTGTTTTCTAATTTCTTAACAGGTCTTCATCTTAGTGTTTCCTTTAAATTCTGTTTGGAAATGAATTAGGATCCTTCCTTTGTAAGCATTTGTTATAACCCATTCTCCTGTATCAGTTACTCAAAAGACAAAGAATGAAATCTACTTTTAAATCTAAACATGTACTATCCTTGTTCCTCTACAATGCTGCTTTCGTTCCTATAACTTCCAGTAATACATCTACTATGCACTTTATCCAGCCTAGCCCCCATCCCCCTTTAACACTTCGGTTGTCTCCCACCGAGGCAGGATGACACAAAAAGAAAGAAAATCCCAAAAAAGAAAATACTTTCATCATCATTCAACACTTTCACCTCACTCATACATAATCACTGTCTTTGCAGAGGCGCTCAGATACGACAGTTCAGAAGTCCCTCCAAACTGCCAATATTCCAAACCACTCCTTTAAAGTACAGGCATTGTACTTCCCACCTCCAGGACCCAAGTCCGGCTAACCAGTTTATTTGAAACTCTTCACAAAATATTACCCTACTCACACTCCAACAGCTTGTCAGGTCCCAAAAACCATTCGTCTCTATTCATTCTTATCTAACATGCTTGCTAAAAGTCCAAGCCCCTTGCCCACAAAACATCCCCCTCCCTCTAACTTTTTCGAGGATGACCCTCTACCCTGCCTTCCTCTACAGATTTATACGCTCTCCAAGAAATTCTACTTTGTTGCATTCTCTCTAAATGACCGAACCACCTCAACAACCCCTCTTCAGCCCTCTGACTAATACTCTTAGTAACTGCACACCTCATAATTTTCACACTACGAATTCTCTGCATAATATTTACATCGCACATTGTCCTTAGATACGACATCTGCACTGCCTCCAGCCGTCACCTCCCTGCAGCATATAAAACCAAAGCTTCACACCCATATAAGTGTTGGTACCACTATACTTTCGTACATTCCCTTCTTTGCCTCCGCAAATAACGTTTTTTGTCTCCACAAATACCTCAACGCACCACTCGCCTTTTTTCCTTCATCAATTCTATGGTTAGCCTCATCCTTCATAAACCCATCCGCTGACAAGTCAACTCCCAAATATCTGAAAACATTCACTTCTTCCATACTCCCTCTCTTCAATGTGATATCCAATTTTTCTTTATCTAAATCATTTGATACCATCATCACCTTACTCTTATCTGTGTTCACTTTCAACTTCTACCTTTACACACCCTTCCAAACTTGTCCACAAACCTTTGCAACTTTTCTTTAGACTTGTTCCACAGTAATTCTTTCATCCCCTTTTGTCTAATACAAAGGACTATACGTGCTCTGCCACTCCGTAGATACCTTACCTTCTTTTATGCACATGTTAAATATATCAATGGTTCTAAAACCATTTCCCCACCTGCTTTCAGCATCTGCCTGGCTACTTTATTTTTTTAATGTGCCTCACCTCTGGTGCCTCTTTACTCTTAAGAGAAACTATTTCTCTCTCTCTGCATGAAATTTCTACTTCCCTTTCATCAACAACATTCAGTAACCTCAAAATATTCTCTCCCTCTATTCAGTACCTCCTCATCCCCTCCTAATGCATATTCTCTTTCATTTGTAATTGCCAAGTTTCTGCACTCCTTACTCTCATGACTTGTTAATTTTGATCCAACACTTTGACAGCTAGATTTGCTGATAAAAACTTCCCCATTTTCTCATTTACTCTCCTTTGAAGGTACAGTAATTAGTTTAATTTTTCTTTTAACACACCCTTGTTTGTGAGGATCCAAGAATATCTAATTTCAAGTCTGAATTTATCTTGCCTACCTTGTTAGATGATAACCGTGTAAATCCTTCAGAGTACTCATCACTATAGTATTCTTCAGTCTTTGTTTTATTGAATGTCTAAAGTAATATTTATTTCTTTTTCACCAAAAACTGCTTAGCATGGTGATCAAACATAAAATAAGGGCATTGGCTTAGCTAGACATGTTCAACTCTTCTTGTATTTTATTAATGTTATTTTGATGCCTTGAACCCAAAACACACCAATCACAAAATGACAGCACATTCAAAATGTGCCTGTGAAAAGGAATTCATAACAAGACAAAGATCATGACAGCCAGGAAGATGACGGGAGTGGGTATTGAGAACTTTCAAAACAAGGGAAATAATGCCGATGGTGACACTCTTCAAATCACTAGTGCTCCCTCACTTAGAATATTGCTCAGTGCTGATGGCCCCATTCAAAGCAGGAGAAATATCAGAGCTGGAATAAATAGTGTGTGTTTATGGCTCACATTGAGCCAGTAAAGCACCTAAACTACTGGGAATGCCTTCAAGTCTTGAACATGTATTCATTGGAGAGGAGGAGAGAGAGAGATACATGATAATATATGTGTACCTGGAAAGTACTCTAGGGCCTGGTCCCAAATCTGCACACTGCCATAACATACTGGAGTGAGAGATATAGAAGGAAATGTAAAATAAACCCAGTGAGGAACAGGGGTGTGGTGGGGACAATAAGGGAACACTGTATCAACATCCGGGGTCCCAGATTATTCAACATCTTACCAGAAGGTATCAGGAACACGGCTGGAACAAGTGTAGAAGCCTTCAAGAGGAAACTGGACAAGTATCTTCACCTCTGGTGCCTCTCCAGGTGCCAGATCAACCAAGCTGTGATGGATATGTAGGGCAGCTGGCTTCCAGCAGCAACAACCTGGTTGACCAGGCAAACACCAGACGAGTCTGGCCCTTGGCTGGGCTCAGAGAGTAGATAAACTCTCGAAACTCTTCAAAGGTATATCAAAGGTCATTACATGATAAACAGTGTATCGTGTGGTCATAAATCGGCATGGTAAACTGTTGGATGCTTGGACATCTAACAGGCTTGTGTAAGTAGTGGGGTACCTATAGTATGGCAGGTATGGTATGCACCCTGGGCACCACGGAGCAGGTTCTATTAGACAACCCATCCTCGGATAGTGAAAAAATTTTCTTCTGATGGATGATCAGTCTTTGATTATCATGGGTGAGAAGCACTAGGATGGCTAGATTGTTTAACCACTTGTATGATTTTTTTTTTTCAAACGCCGGCAATTTCCCACCGAGGCAGGTAAAAATACAGGGGCTGGGAGCTACTTGATTACATACCTCACAGTACCACTGCTCAGTGCCACCTGGCAGTAAGACCATTTTCCTGCATAAACTAGGGAGGTAGTCTAGTATTTTGTGCAAAATCTGTGAAGTTTCTTATTTAAAATGCCATTTCCTTATTGTGTAAGAAGGCCATGAAAAGTTTCTTCACAAGAAGGAAAGTGGAGCTGAAGGACAGAAGAGATGAAAGTTGAAGGTGGAGGATGCCAAGAAGTCGAGCAAGTTCTTCATGCCCTTCTTTGAAAAGCCCGGAACAAGTTGTTCGACACATTCCATGGAGTCTCCTGCACCAGCTACACATTTTTTAGAATCTGAATTGTCACATTCAGTTGCATTTGTGTCCTTTTACTTTACATAATAGACAATGAAAGAGAGACCAGTAAAACAAGGAGTGATATGAGGCAGCTGTTTAATGGCATGTTGAGCTACATTTTTCTGACTTTACTAGGATTTTGGAGCAAAGTACTATTTGCATTGACCATATTTGGAAGGGGCTGCAGGATCCTAGCATGAACTTCCATGATGCTGCCCTGGATTTGAAAGCCCTCCAAAGTCATTTTGATGATGAAAGATGAGTGTTGGTCAGTGAGTCACTTGAAGGAGGATTCAGTCTGTCAAGAATGGAATATTGAAGTTAAAAGACGTCAGAGACCAAAGAAATGAATGGCTGATGAGAACTGGAGGGAAACTGGGTTAACAGCCAAGGAGGAAAGAGTCATGAAGGGAACACTCGACCGTCTTCACAGAGAAATGGAAGAAGGGTTCACTCATTTGTGATTCCTTCTCGATGTTGAGGGAACTAAAGAAGAAGTGCGAAAATTTGGGCAAATTGTACAGCTCCAAACTGATGCTGATGGACAACAGCTACTTGATGAAATTTTGGATTGCAGAATGTTGTTATCAAGTTGGGCCAACATGAAAATACCAAGACATGAATAGCTTCTTGAGTTTGTTGTTCAGTATGGAGATGAGAGCGTCTTCCCCAATCTTCGGATTGCTGTTCAGATAATGGAATATTGAAGTCACTTTGTCACTTTGAGTTTCCATCGTCAACTGTGCGAGATCATTCAGCAAGTTAAAACTAATACTTTTGTATTTTGAGAACCTTCATGGGTCAAAGCAGACTCGGTGATCTTGTTCTGCTGAGTGTAGATAGAGAAGAAACTGAAAAAACTGAATTTGAGCACATCATAGACTAATTTGCATCAGTGAAAGTGAAGGTGCAGTTGTAATTTTCATGTAGTGCCATAATTTGTTAATTAAAAAATTAATGCGCTTGACTTGTGTTTTTGTGCTGATTTTATGGTGAAGTTATCTAGAAGATGGGTGTCAGATGTTTGGATGGGGTGCAGTTTCAGTGCTTGCCATAGTTGCTATTTTCCATAGATATTCCTCTGTGTGTAAGTGTGTTAGAAGCAAGTGTAGGCAAGTGGTATTTATGATTTGATGTGCTATGCAGGGTAACATTTATGAATGGATTTAGGGAAACTGGTAAGCCAGACTTAGAATCCTGGAGGCAGGAAGTACAGTGCCTTCATACTGGAGGGGTGGGAATGTTTTGGCTTGGAGGGTCAACTGAATTATGATATCAGCACATCTCTGGCAAGATAATGAATGACAGTGAAAGTGTTTTCCTCTTTGTCAGAATTGAGTGGCATGTTCATATAGTCGGACTTGAGTCCTGGAAATGGGAAGTACAATGCCTGCACTTTAAAGGAGTGGTTTGGGATATTGCCAGTTTGGAGGGATATGTTGTGTATCTTTATACGTATATGCTTCTAAGCTGTTGTATTCTGAGCACCTCTGCAAAAGCAGTGATAATGTGTGAGTGTGGTGAAAGTGTTGAATGATGATGAAAGTATTTTCTTTTTGGGGATTTTCTTCCTTTTTTGGGTCACCCTGCCTCGGTGGGAGACAACCGACTTGTTGAAAAAAAAAAAAAAGTTTAAAAAAAAAAAATTCAAGTATTAGGTGAACTGGAGAAAATTGAGGGTGTTTCCTTAATCATCATCAGAACTAATAATAATGGTGTATAATTAGAAATTTCAATATATACCATAATACCTAACCTTTTTGTTTAGTAAACAATGTTTTCCTTATGCAGGTACGTGTGACATTATGGGGAACCACAGCAGAAAACTTTGATGGTTCTCAACAGCCTGTTTTAGCTATAAAGGGAGCCAAATTATCAGATTTCAATGGACGTTCTCTGTCACTGTTATCTTCATCCTCATTTCAGGTACTAAAGGGTTTCTTTATTTTTTATTCCTTGAGTATATAATATTAATTGTTGTTTCATCTTCCAGGCAGCATTCCAGATTTTTGTCATTTTCCTGGAAAGTAGGAAGGGGTTATTACCTGGACCTTAGCAATGAGAGTGGCTACTCTCACCGCTGGGCAACGGCGACCAGCGGTGAGAGTAGCCACTGATTTCTGATCACTTTATTGGGTAGTTGAAATAGGTAAATGGGCAGTTTCTTGTACTTAATTGATAGAATTGAAGGAATACTAGTGAAATAGCTATGAGTTTGATCGAATGGAATTGGCCTAAGATAGGACTCAAAATGAGCGAAATTACTGATGCGTAAATATTGCTGAGACCGCTAACTTTGTGAGAGCATAATTCCGTAAGTTTTCTGTCAAATTTCCTACTTCTGGTTTCATTACATCGGGAAAAGATTCTCATTTAATTTTTTTTTTTTTTAATTCTTGGACCCTAAAAATAATTCTCAGATCAGGGGTCTGGATCCTGAAAGGGTTTCAGGTGTTAGCACTCTGTACAAGAACATCAGAGGTTGTTTTAAAACTTGAACAAAGTCTGCAGGACAATAGGATAACTGGTGAGGTGGGAAGTAAACTACTTCCCTCCTCCCCCCCATTCCCTGTTCTCCTTGAATTTCTTTAATTTGTTAACAGAAGCGCATTTTGGAGAGTTTTTAATTTTCAAGAGGTTTCTATATATATTGGATGAAAGTTGTTTTAAATACTAAACTAAAATAAAATATTATCTTGCAGATTAACCCTGATATTAGGGAAGCCCATAAGCTGAAGGGATGGTTTGACAATGGTGGCAATTCTGCAAACACTATTAATCTTTCCAACCAAAGAGGTGGTGGTAGTGGAGGTACTGTAACTATATATTTGTTGCTGTTATTTACCCTTTGTTCAGTGTAGTTATTAGCTTTACCTTTATTATACACCCCATATATTTTATCGCATTCCGGCACATAATGATGCAAGGTGTGACAATTGTTCATCTGGCAAAGTATACCTTTTGTTTGGTCTGTATCTGGTGGTGGTGATTTAACTTCCCAGAGATACTGATAACCATATCATACTTATGTTTGGCTTCTGACACAAGCATGCCATGATTGATACTCTTTAAGAGCATTATACACAACCCACACACAGGAGAGAGGAAGAGATGACATTTTGGTCCAACTTGGACTCAAAAGCTGTGTCATAAGCAGAAAGCAACTGTGACATCTCTCACTTTGTATTAGATTTTTCTTATTTTAATCCCACACCTCTCCCTAATTTCAGCTACTTTCCCTACAAGGCATAATACATGATATTATATCACTTGCAAAAAGAAACCAATAATGATATTCCCATTTATCCTAAATGGCCATTAACATAGTTTTTCTATTTGAAAAGTCTCCTGTCATATTATATATAATGGACCAAATGTTGAAGGGTTTGCAATTCCCATAGCTGGAAAAAGATTTTTATGTGCATTTGTTTTAGATTATTTTGTATTTTTTTTATTATCACACTGGCCGATTCCCACCAAGGCAGGGTGGCCCGAAAAAGAAAAACTTTCACCATCATTCACTCCATCACTGTCTTGCCAGAAGGGTGCTTTACACTACAGTTTTTAAACTGCAACATTAACACCCCTCCTTCAGAGTGCAGGCACTGTACTTCCCATCTCCAGGACTCAAGTCCGGCCTGCCGGTTTCCCTGAACCCCTTCATAAATGTTACTTTGCTCACACTCCAACAGCACGTCAAGTATTAAAAACCATTTGTCTCCATTCACTCCTATCAAACACGCTCACGCATGCCTGCTGGAAGTCCAAGCCCCTCGCACACAAAACCTCCTTTACCCCCTCCCTCCAACCTTTCCTAGGCCGACCCCTACCCCGCCTTCCTTCCACTACAGACTGATACACTCTTGAAGTCATTCTGTTTCGCTCCATTCTCTCTACATGTCCGAACCACCTCAACAACCCTTCCTCAGCCCTCTGGACAACAGTTTTGGTAATCCCGCACCTCCTCCTAACTTCCAAACTACGAATTCTCTGCATTATATTCACACCACACATTGCCCTCAGACATGACATCTCCACTGCCTCCAGCCTTCTCCTCGCTGCAACATTCATCACCCATGCTTCACACCCATATAAGAGCGTTGGTAAAACTATACTCTCATACATTCCCCTCTTTGCCTCCAAGGACAAAGTTCTTTGTCTCCACAGACTCCTAAGTGCACCACTCACCCTTTTCCCCTCATCAATTCTATGATTCACCTCATCTTTCATAGACCCATCCGCTGACACGTCCACTCCCAAATATCTGAATACATTCACCTCCTCCATACTCTCTCCCTCCAATCTGATATCCAATCTTTCATCACCTAATCTTTTTGTTATCCTCATAACCTTACTCTTTCCTGTATTCACTTTAATTTTCTTCTTTTGCACACCCTACCAAATTCATCCACCAATCTCTGCAACTTCTCTTCAGAATCTCCCAAGAGCACAGTGTCATCAGCAAAGAGCAACTGTGACAACTCCCACTTTGTGTGTGATTCTTTATCTTTTAACTCCACGCCTCTTGCCAAGACCCTCGCATTTACTTCTCTTACAACCCCATCTATAAATATATTAAACAACCACGGTGACATCACACATCCTTGTCTAAGGCCTACTTTTACTGGGAAATAATTTCCCTCTTTCCTACATACTCTAACTTGAGCCTCACTATCCTCGTAAAAACTCTTCACTGCTTTCAGTAACCTACCTCCTACACCATACACCTGCAACATCTGCCACATTGCCCCCCTATCCACCCTGTCATACGCCTTTTCCAAATCCATAAATGCCACAAAGACCTCTTTAGCCTTATCTAAATACTGTTCACTTATATGTTTCACTGTAAACACCTGGTCCACACACCCCCTACCTTTCCTAAAGCCTCCTTGTTCATCTGCTATCCTATTCTCCGTCTTACTCTTAATTCTTTCAATAATAACTCTACCATACACTTTACCAGGTATACTCAACAGACTTCTTTCTTTCAACACACCGGCCGTATCCCACCGAGGCGGGGTGGCCCAAAAGGAAAAACGAAAGTTTCTCCTTTTACATTTAGTAATATATACAGGAGAAGAGGTTACTAGCCCCTTGCTCCCGGCATTTTAGTCGCCTCTTACAACACGCATGGCTTACGGAGGAAGAATTCTGTTCCACTTCCCCATGGAGATAAGAGGAAATAAACAAGAATAAGAACTAGAAAGAAAATAGAAGAAAACCCAGAGGGGTGTGTATATATGTGCTTGTACATGTATGTGTAGTGTGACCTAAGTGTAAGTAGAAGTAGCAAGACGTACCTGAAATCTTGCATGTTCATGAGACAGAAAAAAGGACACCAGCAATCCTACCATCATGTAAAACAATTACAGGCTTTCGTTTTACACTCACTTGGCAGGACGGTAGTACCTCCCTGGGCGGTTGCTGTCTACCAACCTACTACCTATAACTCAACAGACTTATCCACACATCCCTCTAGGTTTTCTGCTATTTTCTTTCTAGTTCTTGTTCTTGTTTATTTCCTCTTATCTCCATGGGGAAGTGGAACAGAATTCTTCCTCCGTAAGCCATGCGTGTTGTAAGAGGCGACTAAAATGCCAGGAGCAAGGGGCTAGTAACCCCTTCTCCTGTATAAATTACTAAATTTGAAAAGAGAAACTTTTGTTTTTCTTTTTGGGCCACCCTGCCTCGGTGGGTTACGGCCCGTTTGTTGAAAAATAAAATATATATGTAAATATATATTTTATATATATATATATTTATATATATTTTATATATATATATATTTATATATATTTTATATATTTTTTTTTTTTTTTCAACAAGTCGGTCGTCTCCCACCGAGGCAGGGTGACCCAAAAAAAAGAAAGAAAATCCCCAAAAAGAAAATACTTTCATCATCATTCAACACTTTCACCACACTCACACATTATCACTGCTTTTGCAGAGGTGCTCAGAATACAACAGTTTAGAAGCATATACGTATAAAGATACACAACATATCCCTCCAAACTGCCAATATCCCAAACCCCTCCTTTAAAGTGCAGGCATTGTACTTCCCATTTCCAGGACTCAAGTCCGACTATATGAAAATAACCGGTTTCCCTGAATCCCTTCACTAAATATTACCCTGCTCACACTCCAACAGATCGTCAGGTCCCAAGTATCATTCGTCTCCATTCACTCCTATCTAACACGCTCATGCACGCTTGCTGGAAGTCCAAGCCCCTCGCCCACAAAACCTCCTTTACCCCCTCTTTCCAACCCTTTCGAGGACGACCCCTACCCCTCTTTCCTTCCCCTATAGATTTATATGCTTTCCATGTCATTCTACTTTGATCCATTCTCTCTAAATGACCAAACCACCTCAACAACCCCTCTTCTGCCCTCTGACTAATGCTTTTATTAACTCCACACCTTCTCCTAATTTCCACACTCCGAATTTTCTGCATAATATTTACACCACACATTGCCCTTAGACAGGACATCTCCACTGCCTCCAACCGTCTCCTCGCTGCTGCATTTACCACCCAAGCTTCACATCCATATAAGAGTGTTGGTACTACTATACTTTCATACATTCCCTTCTTTGCCTCCATAGATAACGTTTTTTGACTCCACATATACCTCAACGCACCACTCACCTTTTTTCCCTCATCAATTCTATGATTAACCTCATCCTTCATAAATCCATCCGCCGACACGTCAACTCCCAAGTATCTGAAAACATTCACTTCTTCCATACTCCTCCTCCCCAATTTGATATCCAATTTTTCTTTATCTAAATCATTTGATACCCTCATCACCTTACTCTTTTCTATGTTCACTTTCAACTTTCTACCTTTACACACATTCTCAAACTCATCCACTAACCTTTGCAATTTTTCTTTAGAATCTCCCATAAGCACAGTATCATCAGCAAAAAGTAACTGTGTCAATTCCCATTTTGAATTTGATTCCCCATAATTTAATCCCACCCCTCTCCCGAACACCCTAGCATTTACTTCTTTTACAACCCCATCTATAAATATATTAAACAACCATGGTGACATTACACATCCCTGTCTAAGACCTACTTTTACCGGGAAGTATTCTCCCTCTCTTCTACACACCCTAACCTGAGCCTCACTATCCTCATAAAAGCTCTTTACAGCATTTAGTAACTTACCACCTATTCCATATACTTGCAACATCTGCCACATTGCTCCTCTATCCACTCTATCATATGCCTTTTCTAAATCCATAAATGCAATAAAAACTTCCCTACCTTTATCTAAATACTGTTCACATATATGCTTCAATGTAAACACTTGATCTACACATCCCCTACCCACTCTGAAGCCTCCTTGCTCATCCGCAATTCTACATTCTGTCTTACCTCTAATTCTTTCAATTATAACCCTACCGTATACTTTTCCTGGTATACTCAGTAAACTTATTCCTCTATAATTTTTACAATCTCTTTTGTCCCCTTTCCCTTTATATAAAGGGACTATACATGCTCTCCGCCAATCCCTAGGTACCTTCCCCTCTTTCATACATTTATTAAACAAAAGTACCAACCACTCCAACACTATATCCCCCCCTGCTTTTAACATTTCTGTCATGATCCCATCAGTTCCAGCTGCTTTACCCCCTTTCATTCTACGTAATGCCTCACGTACCTCCACCACACTTACATTCTGCTCTTCTTCACTCCTAAAAGATGGTATACCTCCCTGGCCAGTGCATGAAATTACCGCCTCCCTTTCTTCCTCAACATTTAAAAGTTCCTCAAAATATTCTCGCCATCTACCTAATACCTCCCTCTCCCCATCTACTAACTCCCCTACTCTGTTTTTAACTGACAAATCCATACTTTCCCTAGGCTTTCTTAACTTGTTTAACTCACTCCAAAATTTTTTCTTATTTTCATTAAAATTTCTTGACAGTGCCTCTCCCACTCTTTCATCTGCTCTCCTTTTGCACTCTCTCACCACTCTCTTCACCTTTCTTTTACTCTCCATATACTCTGCTCTTCTTATAACACTTCTGCTTTGTAAAAACCTCTCGTAAGCTACCTTTTTCTCTTTTATCACACCCTTTACTTCATCATTCCACCAATCACTCCTCTTTCCTCCTGCCCCCACCCTCCTATAACCACAAACTTCTGCCCCACATTCTAATACTGCATTTTTAAAACTATTCCAACCCTCTTCAACCCCCCCACTACTCATCTTTGCACTAGCCCACCTTTCTGCCAATAGTCGCTTATATCTCGCCCGAACTTCCTCCTCCCTTAGTTTATACACTTTCACCTCCCTCTTACTTGTTGTTGCCACCTTCCTCTTTTCCCATCTACCTCTTACTCTAACTGTAGCTACAACTAAATAATGATCCGATATATCAGTTGCCCCTCTATAAACATGTACATCCTGGAGCCTACCCATCAACCTTTTATCCACCAATACATAATCTAACAAACTACTTTCATTACGTGCTACATCATACCTTGTATATTTATTTATCCTCTTTTTCATAAAATATGTATTACTTATTACCAAATTTCTTTCTACACATAGCTCAATTAAAGGCTCCCCATTTACATTTACCCCTGGCACCCCAAATTTACCTACTACTCCCTCCATAACATTTTTACCCACTTTAGCATTGAAATCCCCAACCACCATTACTCTCACAC
Organism: Cherax quadricarinatus; assembly: GCF_038502225.1. Classification (NCBI taxonomy): domain Eukaryota; kingdom Metazoa; phylum Arthropoda; class Malacostraca; order Decapoda; family Parastacidae; genus Cherax; species Cherax quadricarinatus. Next base: position 76,136 of record NW_027196461.1, read on the forward strand.
TTGATTCAAAACTCCCCACGCATTCACTCAACATTTCCCAGAATCTCTCTCTCTCCTCTACACTTCTCTCTTCTCCAGGTGCATACACGCTTACTATAACCCACTTTTCACATCCAATCTTTATTTTACTCCACATAATCCTTGAATTTATACATTTGTAGTCCCTCTTTTCCTGCCATAGCTTATCCTTCAACATTATTGCTACTCCTTCTTTAGCTCTAACTCTATTTGAAACCCCTGACCTAATCCCATTTATTCCTCTCCATTGAAACTCTCCCACCCCCTTCAGCTTTGTTTCACTTAAAGCCAGGACATCCAACCATGGTTGTTTAATATATTTATAGATGGGGTTGTAAAGAAGTAAATGCTAGGGTGTTCGGGAGAGGGGTGGGATTAAATTATGGGGAATCAAATTCAAAATGGGAATTGACACAGTTACTTTTTGCTGATGATACTGTGCTTATGGGAGATTCTAAAGAAAAATTGCAAAGGTTAGTGGATGAGTTTGAGAATGTGTGTAAAGGTAGAAAGTTGAAAGTGAACATAGAAAAGAGTAAGGTGATGAGGGTATCAAATGATTTAGATAAAGAAAAATTGGATATCAAATTGGGGAGGAGGAGTATGGAAGAAGTGAATGTTTTCAGATACTTGGGAGTTGACGTGTCGGCGGATGGATTTATGAAGGATGAGGTTAATCATAGAATTGATGAGGGAAAAAAGGTGAGTGGTGCGTTGAGGTATATGTGGAGTCAAAAAACGTTATCTATGGAGGCAAAGAAGGGAATGTATGAAAGTATAGTAGTACCAACACTCTTATATGGATGTGAAGCTTGGGTGGTAAATGCAGCAGCGAGGAGACGGTTGGAGGCAGTGGAGATGTCCTGTCTAAGGGCAATGTGTGGTGTAAATATTATGCAGAAAATTCGGAGTGTGGAAATTAGGAGAAGGTGTGGAGTTAATAAAAGCATTAGTCAGAGGGCAGAAGAGGGGTTGTTGAGGTGGTTTGGTCATTTAGAGAGAATGGATCAAAGTAGAATGACATGGAAAGCATATAAATCTATAGGGGAAGGAAAGAGGGGTAGGGGTCGTCCTCGAAAGGGTTGGAAAGAGGGGGTAAAGGAGGTTTTGTGGGCGAGGGGCTTGGACTTCCAGCAAGCGTGCATGAGCGTGTTAGATAGGAGTGAATGGAGACGAATGATACTTGGGACCTGACGATCTGTTGGAGTGTGAGCAGGGTAATATTTAGTGAAGGGATTCAGGGAAACCGGTTATTTTCATATAGTCGGACTTGAGTCCTGGAAATGGGAAGTACAATGCCTGCACTTTAAAGGAGGGGTTTGGGATATTGGCAGTTTGGAGGGATATGTTGTGTATCTTTATACGTATATGCTTCTAAACTGTTGTATTCTGAGCACCTCTGCAAAAGCAGTGATAATGTGTGAGTGTGGTGAAAGTGTTGAATGATGATGAAAGTATTTTCTTTTTGGGGATTTTCTTTCTTTTTTGGGTCACCCTGCCTCGGTGGGAGACGGCCGACTTGTTGAAAAAAAAAAAAAAAAAAAATATATATATATATATATATATATATATATATATATATATATATATATATATATATATATATATATATATATATATATATATATATATATATATATATATATATATATATATATATATATATATATATATATATATATATATATATATATATATATATATATATATATATATATATATATATATATATATATATATATATATATATATATATATATATATATATATATATATATATATATATATATATATATATATATATATATATTTTTTTTTTTTTTTTATTATCACACCGGCCGATTCCCACCAAGGCAGGGTGGCCCGAAAAAGAAAAACTTTCACCATCATTCACTCCATCACTGTCTTGCCAGAAGGGTGCTTTACACTACAGTTTTTAAACTGCAACATTAACACCCCTCCTTCAGAGTGCAGGCACTGTACTTCCCATCTCCAGGACTCAAGTCCGGCCTGCCGGTTTCCCTGAATCCCTTCATAAATGTTACTTTGCTCACACTCCAACAGCACGTCAAGTATTAAAAACCATTTGTCTCCATTCACTCCTATCAAACACGCTCACGCATGCCTGCTGGAAGTCCAAGCCCCTCGCACACAAAACCTCCTTTACCCCCTCCCTCCAACCCTTCCTAGGCCGACCCCTACCCCGCCTTCCTTCCACTACAGACTGATACACTCTTGAAGTCATTCTGTTTCGCTCCATTCTCTCTACATGTCCGAACCACCTCAACAACCCTTCCTCAGCCCTCTGGACAACAGTTTTGGTAATCCCGCACCTCCTCCTAACTTCCAAACTACGAATTCTCTGCATTATATTCACACCACACATTGCCCTCAGACATGACATCTCCACTGCCTCCAGCCTTCTCCTCGCTGCAACATTCATCACCCACGCTTCACACCCATATAAGAGCGTTGGTAAAACTATACTCTCATACATTCCCCTCTTTGCCTCCAAGGACAAAGTTCTTTGTCTCCACAGACTCCTAAGTGCACCACTCACTCTTTTTCCCTCATCAATTCTATGATTCACCTCATCTTTCATAGACCCATCCGCTGACACGTCCACTCCCAAATATCTGAATACGTTCACCTCCTCCATACTCTCTCCCTCCAATCTGATATTCAATCTTTCATCACCTAATCTTTTTGTTATCCTCATAACCTTACTCTTTCCTGTATTCACCTTTAATTTTCTTCTTTTGCACACCCTACCAAATTCATCCACCAATCTCTGCAACTTCTCTTCAGAATCTCCCAAGAGCACAGTGTCATCGGCAAAGAGCAGCTGTGACAACTCCCACTTTGTGTGTGATTTTTTTTTTCAACAAGTCGGCCGTCTCCCACCGAGGCAGGGTGACCCAAAAAGAGAAGAAAATCCCCAAAAAGAAAATACTTTCATCATCATTCAACACTTTCACCACACTCGCACATTATCACTGTTTTTGCAGAGGTGCTCAGAATACAACAGTTTAGAAGCATATACGTATTAAGATACACAACATATCCCTTCAAACTGCCAATATCCCAAACCCCTCCTTTAAAGTGCAGGCATTGTACTTCCCATTTCCAGGACTCAAGTCCGACTATTTGAAAATAACCGGTTTCCCTGAATCCCTTCACTAAATATTACCCTGCTCACACTCCAACAGATCGTCATGTCCCAAGTACCATTCGTCTCCATTCACTCCTATCTAACAAGCTCACGCACGCTTGCTGGAAGTCCAAGCCCCTTGCCCACAAAACCTCCTTTACCCCCTCTCTCCAACCCTTTCGAGGACGACCCCTACCCTGCCTTCCTTCCCCTATAGATTTATATGCTTTCCATGTCATTCTACTTTGATCCATTCTCTCTAAATGACCAAACCACCTCAACAACCCCTCTTCTGCCCTCTGACTAATACTTTTATTAACTCCACACCTTCTCCTAATTTCCACACTCCGAATTTTAAGGAAATAAACAAGAACTATTAAGAAAATAGAAGAAAACCCATGTATATGTGGTGTGACCTAAGTGTAAGTAGAAGTAGGAAGACGTACCTGAAATCTTGCATGTTTGTGAGACAGAAAAAAAGACACCAGCAATCTTACCATCATGTAAAACGGTTACAGGTTTCTGTTTTACACTCAGCAGGACGGTAATACCTCCCTGGGTGGTTGCTGTCTACCAACCTACTACCTAGGACTTAAATATTTCTTGCCTTAAATTCTGGTTGCTCATGTATGTAGATAATTTTAAAAGAAGTGGAGAGGGATGGTGCAGTGGTACTGGACCAAGGTGCAGGTCATGGTTATTAAGTGATGGTTGTACTGGAGTACTGAGGTATTGTGTAAGGCATCTTTGATCTGTTTTACCCTACATTACTGTAAACAGCCAGTGGTAAGGCTTTATTACTTGGTCCAAAATCTGTTTCATAGTAGTGCTCCTAGATGTGTCAGGGTCCTCTTCAAAAAAAAAAAAAGTTTTTTCTTATGAAAAGATAGAGAATCTTTTCCTGGTCATAATGACGCCAAAAGTATGAAATTTGATGGAAAACTTACGGAATTATGCTCTCACGAAGTTACCTGTCTTGATGATGTTTACGCATCGGCGATTTTGCCCACTTTGAGCCCTATTTTCGGCCAATTCCAGTGTACTAGTCGACAAAAATCATAACTATTTATCTAGAACTCCATTTTTTCTATTGAATGAGTACAAGAAACCACCCATTTACTGATTTCAACTATCCAATACAGTGGTCAGAATTTAGCAATTTTGCCAATTTCACACAAATTTCAAAAGATGCCAATTTCCAGATAGGGTCCAGAATAAACAAGAAAGACATTCCTGGCACTAAAATAACATTTCCTCTGTTCGTCAGTCACATCCCCATAGGCCCCTCTTATATTTCTTTGGCTTTCCACTTTCAATTTTTTTCTTAGAAAAAATAGAAGATTTACTGTTATGCAGACTGCTGCATTAGTGTAGAAATGGTATAAATAATATCAGCGCACTTGTGAAAGAATATTAGACTTACCAGTTGACATGTATTGGACGCTTGGCATGATTTGTTTACTTTTGAACTTTGGTAAAAATCGAACATTTCTGCTACTTTGAGCTCAATTTCAAGGTACTTTTCATTGTAAAACCAATCAAAATCATCTCAATTTCTGTAATATGTCTTCCATTCTATAAAATGAGACCAGGAAAACTAGAATTCAACAATAAATACCATATGAAAATACAGTGCAAAGTCGCTGTTTTAATCCAAAAACATGGTCAAAGTTTTTTTTTTTCTCATTACTCACTGTGCTGCAGGATTTTTTTTTTATACTGCGCACACTGACCACATTGACCCATTCTTTCATATGTATGCCTACCAGCTTTCTCCCACTAGATTTGAGGACGCTAGAATTTAGGCGCACTAGTACGTCAAAAACCCTGGGTCGTAAGCCATACTAGTATGGCCGAAACCCTCAAAGGGTTAATACAGCCTCTCCTCATTTAGCAATGTACTTGTTTACTGATGACTCTGACTTATGATGGGCTCTCTGACCAGTATGCATACCTAAATAATGTATATTAAAGCTGATTTTCTCATTTCTGTTTAATATAATGTACAGTACACAGCTGTATAAAGAGGTGTGGGATAAAAAGATAAAGAATCTAGGAGAAAGTGGGCGTTGTCAGAGTTGTTCTTTGCTGATGACACTGTGCTTTTGGGAGATTCTGAAGAGAACTTGCAGAGGTTGTCGGATGAGTCTGGTAGGGCATGTAAAAGAAGGAAATCAACCCTTTCAGGGTCGCCCAAATTTAAAAAAAAAAATTATTTTTTCTTATGAAAAGATAGAGAAATTTTTCCCGATCATAATAGACATCAAAAGTATGAAATTTGATGGAAAACTTATGGAATTATGCTCTCGCGAAGTTAGCAGTCTCGACGATGTTTACGCATCGGTGATTTTCCCCACTTTGAGCTTTATTTTCAGCCAATTCCAGTGTACTAGTCGACAAAAATCATAGCTATTTCGCTAGAACTCCATTTTTTTCTGTCAAATGAGTACAAGAAACCACCCATTTACTGATTTCAACTATCCAATAAAGTGGTCAGAATTTAGCAATTTTGCCAATTTCACACAAATTTCAAAAGATGCCAATTTCCGAATAGGGTCCAGAATAAACAAGAAAGACATTCCTGGCACTAAAATAACAAGTTCTCTGTTTGTTAGTCACATCCCCAGGCCCCTCTTATATTTCTTTGGCTTTCCACTTTGAATTTTTATTCTTACAAAAAATGAAAGATTTACTACTATGCAGACTACTGCATTAGTGTAGAAATGGTATAAATAATATCAGTGCACTTGTGAAAGAATATTAGACTCACCAGTTGATGTGTATTGGACGCTAGGCATGATTTGTTTACTTTTGAACTTTGGTAAAAATCGAACATTTCTGCTACTTTGATCTCAATTTCAAAGTACTTTTCATTGTAAAACCAGTCAAAATCATCTCAATTTCTATAATATGTCTTCCATTCTATAAAATGAGACCAGGAAAACTAGAATACAACTATAAATACCATACAAAAATGTAGTGCAAAGTCGCTGTTTTAATCCAAAAACACAGTAAAAGTTTCTTTTTTTCTCATTATGCACTGTGTGCTGCAGGATTTTTTTTATACAGCGCACATTGACCGCACAGACCTATTCTTTCATATGTAGGCCTACTAAACTGATAGGTAATGAATATGGTAAGCCTAGCACGAGTATCTACGGTACACATATTTACAGCAAAAATACGTGCATATCACAATTTGTATTTGCTAAAAAAAATACAAGAGACAATGCTGTGATTGGAACAATACGCATATAACCTTCACATAGGAGGCTGAAACTTGTGATGGTGTTTCTGTCCGACTTGAACCATTAACTAGATAATAGCCCATGTTGGACCTGTCATGAGTTTCTCTTACAACAGGGTTATTGTGTCAAACTCATTCCAATAACTATTAAAGAGGTTCTTTATACATTGGACCCCCGGTTCACGATATTAATCCGTTCCTGAGAGCGCCTCGTAAACCAAAATTATCAGAAAGCGAATCAATTTTGCCCATAAGAAATAATAGAAATCAAATTAATCCGTGCAAGACGCCCAAAAGTATGAAAAAAAAAACATTTACCACGTGAAATATTAAGTTTAATAGAATAGAATAATTACAATAACAATAGAATAATTGACACTTACCTTTAATGAAGATCTGGTGATGATTGATGGGATGGGAGGAAGGGAGAGTGTCGAACTTATTGTTTAGAAGGGGAATCCCCTTCCATTAGGATTTTTTGGTCCGAACTGGCAGCCTCACCATGCCTAATCACACTATGTATGCCACTACGATTATTAAATCTTTCAAACCAACCTTTGCTGGCCTTAAATTCACTCACATCACCACTAGTTGCAGGCAATTTCTTTACCAAATCATCATGCAACTGCCTAGCCTTTTCACAAATGATCGCTTGAGAGATGCTATCTCATGCTATCTGTTTTTCATTTATCCACACCAGTAACAGTCTCTCAACATTTTCTAACACTTGCGGTTGCTGTTTCGTAATCACAGTTGCACCTTTTGCAAGAACAGCTTCCTTGATTGCCGTTTTCCTGCTCACTATAGTAGAGATGGTTGATTGGGGTTTACCATACAACGTGGCCAGCTCCGACACACGCACTCCACTTTCGTACTTTGCAATTATCTCTTTCTTCATTTCAATAGTCATTAGCACCCTTGGTCTCGAAGGGTTGGCACTAGAAACTTTCTTGGGGCCCATGGTGACTTATTTTGCAGAAACAAGCACCAAAAACAGTGATAATATGGAATGTACCGAATGTATCCTTAGATGCGTGCACACTGGCTGGCTTGTAAACACAGGCACACACGGGGCAGTTCAGGCCACACGTGGACATGTCTCGTAGAAATCGCATCGCATACCGGGTTTTGTAAAGGGAACCGAGGCAAATTTTTTGCGATATAATGCATCGGATACCGGATTTATCTGATACCAATAGCATTGCGAACTGGGGGTCCACTGTATTAAGAAGAAGAATAATAATAATAAAGATGGAGGGAGGGGGTAAAAGAGGTTTTGTTGGCAAGAAACTTGGACATGCAGCAGTCATGTGTGAGTGTGTTATAGGAGTGAATGGAGATGAATGGTTTTTAGGACCTGACAAGCTGTTGGAGTGTGAGCAGGGTAATATTTTGTGAAGGGATTCAAGGAAACTTGTTAGTCGGACTCGAGTCCTGGAGGTGGGAAGTATAATGCCTGCAATTTAAGAAGAGGGGTTTTGTATATTAGCTTTTTGGAGTAATATCTAAACTATTGTATCTGAGTGCCTCTGCACAGACAGTGATTGTGTGTGTGTGTGTGTGTGTGTGTGTGTGTGTGTGTGTGTGTGTACTCACCTAATTGTACTCACCTAATTGTGGTTGCAGGGGTCGAGACTCAGCTCCTGGCCCCGCCTCTTCACTGATCGCTACTGGGTCCTCTCTCTCTCTGCTTCCTGAGCTTTGTCATACCTCTTCTTAAAACTATGTATGGTTCCTGCCTCCACTACTTCACTTGCTAGGCTATTCCACTTGCTGACAACTCTATGACTGAAGAAATACTTCCTAACGTCCCTGTGACTCGTCTGGGTCTTCAGCTTCCAGTTGTGACCCCTTGTCCCTGTGTCCCCTCTCTGGAACATCCTATCTCTGTCCACCTTGTCTATTCCCCGCAGTATCTTTTATGTCGTTATCATGTCTCCCCTGACCCTTCTGTCCTCCAGTGTCGTCAGTCCGATTTCCCTTAACCTTTCCTCGTACGACATTCCCTTGAGCTCTGGGACTAGCCTTGTTGCAAACCTTTGTACTTTCTCTAACTTCTTGACATGCTTGACCAGGTGTGGGTTCCAGACTGGTGCTGCATACTCCAGTATGGGCCTAACATACACAGTGTACAGTGTCTTGAACGATTCCTTATTAAGGTATCGGAACGCTATTCTCAGGTTTGCCAGGCGCCCGTATGCTGCAGCAGTTATTTGGTTGATGTGTGCCTCCGGTGATGTGCTCGGTGTTATGGTCACCCCAAGGTCTTTCTCCCTGAGTGAGGTCTGTAGTCTTTGTCCACCTAGCCTATACTCTGTCTGCTGTCTTCTTTGTCCCTCCCCAATCTTCATGACTTTGCATTTGGCTGGATTGAATTCGAGAAGCCAGTTACTGGACCACATGTCCAGCCTGTCCAGGTCTCTTTGCAGTCCTGCCTTATCCTCGTCCGATTTAATTCTTCTCATCAACTTCACGTCATCTGCGAACAGGGACACTTCAGAGTCTATTCCTTCCATCATGTCGTTCACATATATCAAAAATAGCACTGGTCCTAGAACTGACCCCTGTGGGACCCCGCTCGTAACAGGCGCCCACTGTGTGTGTGTGTGCACTTTTTTTTTTTTTTTTTTGTCACCCTGTCTCGGTGGGAGACTGCCAACATGTTGAAGAAAAATAACTCATGACACAAATGACCTGCAGGTATGGAGGAGTCTTCCTGGAGATTATTATGGTGTGGCCAGGTCCTTGACCAGGCCTCCTGATGGATCAGGGTGGTATTTTTAGTGCTTAACATTGGTGTATATCCGACATGAACTTTCAAAATATAAATGTAAGAGGCCAAGTAGGTACCAGTAACATTTGGCTCTAGACAATATAATTTCAAATTTTAGGTCATGCATAAAGAAAAATGGTTGGTTACCACTGGCCTAGATAGTAATTCAGTTCTTTGTGCAGTGCTCCTGTAGACTTTTTCATCTCTGTCTGAGATCTCTCCTATAATATTAAATGTGAGATTAATTTAAATATTTGTGCTTTTTTTCAGTAAATTTTATTAATAGTTTTAATATTTTCTTCTCCTACACTAGGCCAATGTTGCTGACTACACAGACAATCTATGGGCTACAGCATTTCAAGACCAAGCTGAGATGATGCTAGGAGTTACAGCTGCTGAACTTGGTTCAACGAGAGAGAATAATATTGAGGCCTTCCAAAATATCATAACAGCAGCAACATTCCAGAGTTATATGCTTAAGTTCAGAGTAAAAATGGAAACTTACAATGTAAGTTGTGTATGTCTTTTTCTTTAAAAGTACATTATTAGTGTGTTGGAATGAAAGACAGGATAGCTTTCTTGATTGTTGAAATGTAATTAAATATTTGTACTTGCAGGAGCAGAGCTATGCTGATGCCCTCTTATCTTCATTAATAAATTCAATGTACAATTTTTTTTTAATTATCAATGACTTTAGCACTTGTTACCTCCTCTTTTAATTCATTTCATTCTTTCGCCACTATTTGTAAAGAAAAATCTCTCAGTATCATTTCAGCTCTAGTTTTTTTTTTAATTTATGTTTGTGGCCTCTTGTTATCCCTGTTGAACATACTGCTCCTAAAACTTTAATTCTTTCATATCATTTTATAACCTTGTATGTTATCAAATCTTCTCTTTTCCTTCTTTCAGCCTTTCATTATAACTCATTGTTAAGTTCTGGATTCCATTTTATAGCTCATCTTTCAATGTACGTCAAATTCGCCTTTATGCCACTTTTCTAGAGTAAATTTCAGTTCAGCGAACATCAATACGTCTGATGTTATGTCACTCAGCACTGTCACCTACATCATAATAAAGGGACATGAAATAAATAAATTTTTCCTTAAAAAATATTTAAAATAAAACACAAAAGTAACAAAAGATAAAAGAAGCTAAAGTATAATTTAAAATACAATAAAAACTCATTAAAAAGACAGCAACCACCCAGGGAAGTACTACCGTCCTGCCAGATGACTGTGAAACAAAAACCTGTAACTGTTTTGCATGATGGTAGGATTGCTGGTTTCTTTTTCTGTCTCATAAACACGCTAAGATAACAGGGATATCTTGCTACTCCTACTTACACTTTGGTCACACTTCACAGACACGCACATGCATATATATATATACATACATCTAGGTTTTTCCATGGAAAGCATATAAATCTATAGGGGAAGGAAGGCGGGGTAGGGGTCGTCCTCGAAAGGGTTGGAGAGAGGGGGTAAAGGAGGTTTTGTGGGTAAGGGGCTTGGACTTCCAGCAAGCGTGCGTGAGCGTGTTAGATAGGAGTGAATGGAGACGAATGGTACTTGGGACCTGACGATCTGTTGATATTTAGTGAAGGGATTCAGGGAAACCGGTTATTTTCATATAGTCGGACTTGAGTCCTGGAAATGGGAAGTACAATGCCTGCACTTTAAAGGAGGGGTTTGGGATATTGGCAGTTTGGAGGGATATGTTGTGTATCTTTATATGTTTATGCTTCTAGACTGTTGTATTCTGAGCACCTCTGCAAAAACAGTGATAATGTGCGAGTGTGGTGAAAGTGTTGAATGATGATGAAAGTATTTTCTTTTTGGGGATTTTCTTTCTTTTTTGGGTCACCCTGCCTCGGTGGGAGACGGCCGACTTGTTGAAAAAAAAAAAAAAAAAAAAAAAAAAAAATGGGGAAGTGGAAAAGAATATATATATATATATGTGCGTGGATGTAGTGCGGATGACAAGAAACAGATGATTGCTGAGGTTATGAATGAAAAGAAGTTGGATGTCCTGGCCCTAAGCGAAACAAAGCTGAAGGGGGTAGGAGAGTTTCAGTGGGGGGAAATAAATGGGATTAAATCTGGAGTATCTGAGAGAGTTAGAGCAAAGGAAGGGGTAGCAGTAATGTTAAATGATCAGTTATGGAAGGAGAAAAGAGAATATGAATGTGTAAATTCAAGAATTATGTGGATTAAAGTAAAGGTTGGATGCGAGAAGTGGGTCATAATAAGCGTGTATGCACCTGGAGAAGAGAGGAATGCAGAGGAGAGAGAGAGATTTTGGGAGATGTTAAGTGAATGTATAGGAGCCTTTGAACCAAGTGAGAGAGTAATTGTGGTAGGGGACTTGAATGCTAAAGTAGGAGAAACTTTTAGAGAGGGTGTGGTAGGTAAGTTTGGGGTGCCAGGTGTAAATGATAATGGGAGCCCTTTGATTGAACTTTGTATAGAAAGGGGTTTAGTTATAGGTAATACATATTTTAAGAAAAAGAGGATAAATAAGTATACACGATATGATGTAGGGCGAAATGACAGTAGTTTGTTGGATTATGTATTGGTAGATAAAAGACTGTTGAGTAGACTTCAGGATGTACATGTTTATAGAGGGGCCACAGATATATCAGATCACTTTCTAGTTGTAGCTACACTGAGAGTAAAAGGTAGATGGGATACAAGGAGAATAGAAGCATCAGGGAAGAGAGAGGTGAAGGTTTATAAACTAAAAGAGGAGGCAGTTAGGGTAAGATATAAACAGCTATTGGAGGATAGATGGGCTAATGAGAGCATAGGCAATGGGGTCGAAGAGGTATGGGGTAGGTTTAAAAATGTAGTGTTAGAGTGTTCAGCAGAAGTTTGTGGTTACAGGAAAGTGGGTGCAGGAGGGAAGAGGAGCGATTGGTGGAATGATGATGTAAAGAGAGTAGTAAGGGAGAAAAAGTTAGCATATGAGAAGTTTTTACAAAGTAGAAGTGATGCAAGGAGGGAAGAGTATATGGAGAAAAAGAGAGAAGTTAAGAGAGTGGTGAAGCAATGTAAAAAGAGAGCAAATGAGAGAGTGGGTGAGATGTTATCAACAAATTTTGTTGAAAATAAGAAAAAGTTTTGGAGTGAGATTAACAAGTTAAGAAAGCCTAGAGAACAAATGGATTTGTCAGTTAAAAATAGGAGAGGAGAGTTATTAAATGGAGAGGTAGAGGTATTGGGAAGATGGAAGGAATATTTTGAGGAATTGTTAAATGTTGATGAAGATAGGGAAGCTGTGATTTCGTGTATAGGGCAAGGAGGAATAACATCTTGTAGGAGTGAGGAAGAGCCAGTTGTGAGTGTGGGGGAAGTTCGTGAGGCAGTAGGTAAAATGAAAGGGGGTAAGGCAGCCGGGATTGATGGGATAAAGATAGAAATGTTAAAAGCAGGTGGGGATATAGTTTTGGAGTGGTTGGTGCAATTATTTAATAAATGTATGGAAGAGGGTAAGGTACCTAGGGATTGGCAGAGAGCATGCATAGTTCCTTTGTATAAAGGCAAAGGGGATAAAAGAGAGTGCAAAAATTATAGGGGGATAAGTCTGTTGAGTGTACCTGGTAAAGTGTATGGTAGAGTTATAATTGAAAGAATTAAGAGTAAGACGGAGAATAGGATAGCAGATGAACAAGGAGGCTTTAGGAAAGGTAGGGGGTGTGTGGACCAGGTGTTTACAGTGAAACATATAAGTGAACAGTATTTAGATAAGGCTAAAGAGGTCTTTGTGGCATTTATGGATTTGGAAAAGGCGTATGACAGGGTGGATAGGGGGGCAATGTGGCAGATGTTGCAAGTGTATGGTGTAGGAGGTAGGTTACTGAAAGCAGTGAAGAGTTTTTACGAGGATAGTGAGGCTCAAGTTAGAGTATGTAGGAAAGAGGGAAATTTTTTCCCAGTAAAAGTAGGCCTTAGACAAGGATGTGTGATGTCACCGTGGTTGTTTAATATATTTATAGATGGGGTTGTAAGAGAAGTAAATGCGAGGGTCTTGGCAAGAGGCGTGGAGTTAAAAGATAAAGAATCACACACAAAGTGGGAGTTGTCACAGCTGCTCTTTGCCGATGACACTGTGCTCTTGGGAGATTCTGAAGAGAAGTTGCAGAGATTGGTGGATGAATTTGGTAGGGTGTGCAAAAGAAGAAAATTAAAGGTGAATACAGGAAAGAGTAAGGTTATGAGGATAACAAAAAGATTAGGTGATGAAAGATTGAATATCAGATTGGAGGGAGAGAGTATGGAGGAGGTGAACGTATTCAGATATTTGGGAGTGGACGTGTCAGCGGATGGGTCTATGAAAGATGAGGTGAATCATAGAATTGATGAGGGAAAAAGAGTGAGTGGTGCACTTAGGAGTCTGTGGAGACAAAGAACTTTGTCCTTGGAGGCAAAGAGGGGAATGTATGAGAGTATAGTTTTACCAACGCTCTTATATGGGTGTGAAGCGTGGGTGATGAATGTTGCAGCGAGGAGAAGGCTGGAGGCAGTGGAGATGTCATGTCTGAGGGCAATGTGTGGTGTGAATATAATGCAGAGAATTCGTAGTTTGGAAGTTAGGAGGAGGTGCGGGATTACCAAAACTGTTGTCCAGAGGGCTGAGGAAGGGTTGTTGAGGTGGTTCGGACATGTAGAGAGAATGGAGCGAAACAGAATGACTTCAAGAGTGTATCAGTCTGTAGTGGAAGGAAGGCGGGGTAGGGGTCGGCCTAGGAAGGGTTGGAGGGAGGGGGTAAAGGAGGTTTTGTGTGCGAGGGGCTTGGACTTCCAGCAGGCATGCGTGAGCGTGTTTGATAGGAGTGAATGGAGACAAATGGTTTTTAATACTTGACGTGCTGTTGGAGTGTGAGCAAAGTAACATTTATGAAGGGATTCAGGGAAACCGGCAGGCCGGACTTGAGTCCTGGAGATGGGAAGTACAGTGCCTGCACTCTGAAGGAGGGGTGTTAATGTTGCAGTTTAAAAACTGTAGTGTAAAGCACCCTTCTGGCAAGACAGTGATGGAGTGAATGATGGTGAAAGTTTTTCTTTTTCGGGCCACCCTGCCTTGGTGGGAATCGGCCGGTGTGATAATAAAAAAAAAAAAAAATAATTTGTTACTTTC